>NW_027280193.1:0-187500 GCF_046629955.1 Centroberyx affinis | reverse complement strand
GAGAAAACAGAGCGGCAGAAAGTGAGCGAATGAGTGATTGAACAAGTGAGTGAGTGAGTGAGTGAGTGAGTCAGTTAGTAGTGACCGGGTGTGCAAGTGAATGAGTGAACAAGTGAGTGAGCGAGTGAATGAGTGAGTGAACGAGGAAAGCAAAATGCAGGAGGAAGCCGAGGCAGCAGGCAGGGAGAGCTCAGACATGAGAAAGGCATCTGAGGCAACAACAAATCCACTCAAGGAGACACTCAGTGGTCTTAGAGTGGGTCCTTATGGGACATGTGTCCAGCCCCCCCCCCATCCGTCCACACACACACACACACACACACACACACACACACACACACACACTCCCTAACCACCACCACCTAAAACAGAATGGAAACAAGGTGCTTCAGTGTCCTGTGTCCTCACATGAAACAATGGCGCTACATTCTCACGGCAGAGGGGTCAACCTCTCCAAAACAAAAAAAAAAGAAAAGAAAAAAGATGGGAAGGAGGAGGAGAGGTGAGGGGGGGGGGGGGGGAGGGAAGAAAGAGAGGAGAAAAGGGATTATAAGACAGGAGGGACAGAGAGAGAGAGCGACAGATGGAGGACAGCGGTTAAAAACTTCATCAACCATCCATAACAGCAAGAGATAGATAGATAGATAGATAGATAGATAGATAGATAGATAGATAGATAGATAGATGAATGCAAAAAGTCAGAGAAAGGCAGTGAGATAGACTACAAGACAAAAAGAACAGGAGATGGAAGGAAGGAAGAGGGGAAAGAAATGAAATGAGCAAAGAAGGGAATGAGTGATGGAGGAAATGAAGGAGGAAGGAAGGGACGAAGAAAGACCAGAAGAAAGTAAGGAATGAAGGCAAAAAAGGGAAGAAGAAGGAAGGAGGAGGAAACAAAAGAGGAAGTCGGAAAAGATGGATGGAGAGAGAACGAAAGATTATAACAAGTAGAAGTGAAAATAGAGGAAGGAAGGAAGGAAGGAAGGAAGAAGGAGGGAAGGAAGTGTGAGTGGGGGTATTTGTGTGTGATCAGAGCAGTTAGCAGGGAGCCATGTACCTCTGAATAGACAGCTTAGTGGCCATTATACAGACTGGAGGATTAGTCCTGTTCACTATTGTTACCCTCAGGAGGTACCAGCACACACACACACACACACACACACACTCCCTCTCTCTCTCCCTCTCTCTCTCTCTTTCCCCCTCCCTCTCTTTCTCTGACTTTCTACCCCACACACTCTTCTTTTGCTTTATCTCTGTATGTCTCTCTCTCTCTCTCTCTCTCTCTCTCTCTCTCTCTCTCAGATACATGCAGACCTGCCCGGCCGAAACACACACACACACACACACACACTGCCCCCCCTCCTCTTCCTTTCACTCTGTAAGTCTATAATAGGCCGGCCTATTGATGGCTCTACTCGTTCGGTGAAGGAGTCTTTTCTCATTAGGGCTGGGATTTTGTCACTGGCCCTGCAGGCCCCATTGTCCCACTCTGAGCTGGTTATTAGGCCTTACCTCTGTAGAAACCTCACACACACACACACACACACACACACACACACACACACACACACACACACTGAAAAGACCTGAGAGGAGGAGTGGAGAGCGTACGAAGGGCAGAACAGGGTCTGGCAATTAGCAGAGACATGTTTGAAGAGAGGAGGGAGAGGAAAGAATGAAAGAATCACAGAGAAAGACAGAGAGAGAGAGAGAGAGAGAGAGAGAGCGGTCCTGCGCTACAAAAAGGTTCCTTTTGAAGTTTTAGAAACTTTTGTCTGCTTTTGCTGCTTCTGCTCTCGCGCCATCATCAAAGCCAAAGAGACTGGTTCTTCAACATTCAACGTTCCTCCTCCTCCTCCTCTTCTCCTCCCTCTCTCTCTCTCTCTCTCTCTCTCTCTCTCTCTCTTTGCTCTCCTTTTCTTCTCTCGTTCGTTACTCTCCCCCCGTAACTTCTGCAACCGCTTTGATGTCTTAATGACGACGTGAAGGGCGAATTATACTCGAGATTCCCCTTCAGTCTCCCTTTTTGTCGCTCTTCAGATTCCACCAGTTACATCTGGTTTTTGCGATCTCGCCTTCACATCACAACAAGCGGGCAGGGTGCGGAGAAAAAAAATAAAAACCTCAACGTTCAGTTAGACAGTAAACGCACAAAAGCAGCAGGCACGGAAAAACTTGTTTCACTTATCAAAAGGGTTATCACAGTTTCAGCTATGTATTCCAACGCCAGTGTTTTCTCTGAATTTAGATACAGAGTTGTTGCCTATTCAGGGTTTTTCTGTGCTGTGATAACTTGCAGGAGGCGGGTAGACTAAACTGTTTTCCAAAGCTGCCACCGTGCCATATCTCAGTCCCAGAATCAGCCAGGAAGCTTGATAAAAATGCTTTATCACCTTGTACTTAACATAGCTAAGGTGAAAAAGGCAGGCAACAGAAGTACATAGAACAAAAAGACTGTTGAGTAAAATATGTGAAATTATATGTAATTTGAAACTGAAAAGTGTAATGAGCCTAGATTAAAAATAACAAAACATCAAAGATGCAAAGACTATCAGAATTATTTTGAAACCGGCATTGTGTTTCAACAGAGACTGGTTTTTGTTTTGAGCCATTGTGTGTGTGTGTGTGCGCACGTGTATTCACTTGCATTAATGATGCTACATTCCTTCGCATTACATTTCACATAAATGCATACACAATATGTTTACTCTGTGTGTGACTAAGACGTGTCGTGTGTGTGTGTGTGTGTGGTATGCAGTTTTCCCTGTGGTTCTTAGGCAAACACAGTGATGGCTCTGCGGCGCCTGTGCTATCAGCCTAGAGTTTGATCAGTGTGACAGCATGTTGAAAACTGATACACACGTGCACACTCGTGCGCGCGCACACACACACACACACACACACACACACACACACACACACAGCTATCTTGAGTCAACGTTTTGTCCATAACCACAATCTCTTTTCTGCATTCCTCTGTCCTGACTGCACTTCAGCATTCTCCACAATGTGTGTGTGTGTGTGTGTGTGTGTGTGTGTGTGTGTGTGTGTGTGTGTGTGTGTTAATGTGATTCTATACTATATGAATACATTTGTACTGTTTTCTCTGTGTGTTTCTCTGCGTTTCTTTATGTGAACACGCGTGTTCACGTGTCGGCACAGGAACCTCGCGTGCGTTCTGCGTGTTTTGTGTTTTGTGTGCCATTCTGTACCGTTCACACCAAATCCAACGCCTTTTTAATTCCTTTCAACTCCAGAGGTTTTGGAGCTATTACCCGATCGGCCACGCTTTCATTAAAGGCCGCTCCGCCGCGTCCTCGCCCTCCGACAGCTTCTCTCCACGCTCTTCTCCGGGGGCTTTGATGTGGGTTTCGGAGCGCTTCGCGTCGCTCCTCGTCAGGCCTAAGTCTCCGTGACGAGCCGAGTGTGTCCTCCTCCTCTGTTCTCTACTGTACTTGGCCAGAAGACCAAAGCTGCTGCCACAACGAGCGGAAAGAAAAGAGAGAGAGAGAGAGAGAGAGAGAGTGAGAAAGGCAGGGAGAGCGGAGGAGATGAAGAGGCTGTCAGACATGTTGTTAAACGGCGAGAACAAGCCACAGAGTTAAGCCTCTGTCAGCCCACACAGCCCCTTCTCCTCCCTCTGGATCCTACTGTATCTATCTATCTATCTATCTATCTATCTATCTATCTATCTATCTGGCTGTCTTATTTAGTTGTTTAGTTCCTTTACTTACTGCAAAAAGTGTATCAGAAGGAGAAAATCTCACAAGAACAGAATTAGATCAGTCCCCACACGTTGGACTGTGAAGATTTGATGAATAGAAAGTGTAAGTTTATGTATGACTACAAGTATTTACACTTGTATATGTATATGGTTATGCCTATCGCTGCTGTTGGCTGAAAACCTTGTATCTCTGAAATGTAAACTTTTCAGGAACTAAAAAGTTCAGCCTGGTTTTTAGCTCAACCACCGTGCATTTTTGAGTTTATCCACTGGGGTTTTGAAAGGGTTTCAGAAGCCTAAAGGGGCATAGAATTTTCCCATAGAGGAACTTCAATTTATGTTTGAAGAAAAAAAAAAAAGGAAATCACCAAAATTGGAGTGGTTTTCACATAACAGGAGCAGTATGTATGGCTTATTTTCACAAGGACAGATCCAACCACAAGGACATGTTGCAAACAACCGCCTGCTGCGTTATGTCACAGTATTTTTTCGCTAATTTTAGACAGTTTTCCAATACCTGACCTTGTAGCAGGCTGGTACACTTATAAATGAGACACACCTCTGACCTCCCTGTGGAGAGGTATGAGCAAAAAAAAGGAGAACATCCCTACGGGCGGATAAATAGAGAGTCACATTATTATTAATCCAGAAACTCTGAGTCACACAGATGAGTGCTGAGTAACGTGTAAACGATGAGCGAGTTAGTTTTACATCGCTGTAAGTAGTTGTTCATCAAAGACAGCCTGTCAGCATGTAACCTCACACAGCAGAGCGTGCCAGCATCTTTGAACTTAAAGAGGACAACCACACACACACACACACACACACACACACACACACCTATACAGACACATACACAAACTCGTATAAATGTAAACACGCACATACAGGCACTTAAGCATACTTGTAAGCACCAAAGCACACAGACACACACAAGCGTACATGCAAGCGTGCACAAGGGAAAGAACGCATTCATGACACACACACACACACACACACACACACACACACACACTTAAGAGGTGCAGTCCTTGCTTTGAAGTGCGACTTGTTTTAAGGCCTCTCTTACATTCCAGCGGGGTTCACAGCACTCAACGCCGGGCACAGCAGCAGCAGCAGGCGGACCTGGGTCAAATACTCGCCACTAATAATTCTTAGCGTTCATATTAATGTCCTGAGAATACCAGGTGGGTGGGGTTTAGGGGTTTACTGCATCAGGACAGTTCAGGAAGTGTCAAGTAAGCTGTCACGATATAAAATTAGCCTTCAAATACTTTCTGGCACTTACTGTTCTGCGTGGGAAAGCCGAAGCATGAATGTGTCAGTGCCGTTCCTTCAGTAGAGGGTGATTTCAGGAGCTACTGCCCATAAAGTCGCCCTCACTGTCAGACCTAATACAGTAATGGTGCATATTATTAACATTTACATAAGTTATGTACATTTTGAAGTGATCACAGTCAAAATGAACTGACTCCAGCTCGTATGAGAAAGTAATCTCATTATATACAAATTACTGCTGCAGGTGAACATAAATATGCTGGAAATATATTCACTTAAGTATGTTTACATAAGTAATACGCCAGCCCATGACCCATTTAAGAGTCTCAAATGATGCATAAATAAAAATGACATGTTCACATACGCATTCATAGTGTTTTGTTTTTGGGCTGGCCTCTATAACTAAATCTAACTTAATTGGATTTTGTCAAATTGGTTGTAAGAAATAGGCATTGAACAAGATGTGTATTTACAGATAATTTATGTTGGTTTCATATCTGTGGCATTTTATATACTGTGCATGCCTTTATGTTGGCACATTCTTTTGGGGTTGTTTTCCTCTCTCTCTCTCTCTCTCTCTCTCTCTCTCTCTGCTCTGTAGCCTTTTGTTGCTGGTTAATGAGCTGACATGGTTTATTGGAATAACATTTGTCACACAAAAATAATAATAAACAAGAACAAGAGAGAATCAGCATGACAGAGAGGGATTACACAGGGAGAAAAATAACGAGATAATGAAGAGAAACAAGTCGTCAAATTGTTTTTATTGGAATCTGATTCGTCACTGTATATGACACTGGAGAAAAAGACATTACTGTTAGTGTTCAGAGAGCAAAGATGGAGGAATTGAGGAAGTATAAATGAGTAGATAAGGTTTATGTGAATATGTAGTAGTAGTAGATGAGATTTGCATAGTTTGTCGGAAACCAAACGTAGGAATGTTCTTTTCAACCTTCTCCGCCTCCTGCAGCTTCCTGGCGGCTGCGATCACACCTCCAGCGCGGGTTGCAAAATGAATTCAGGAATGTAAGAGGAGTGAGAGGTCAAATGAGGAGAAAAACCACTAAAGCACTAATGAGTGGATGTTTTACCGGAATATAATTTGATACAGTGAGGAGCAGGGTGGGCGAGGGAGAGAATGATTGAGAGTTCAAAGTGCGGAGCCGAGGCCGGCGGTGTGTGTTTCAAAGGCGGCGCGTGGCGATGGATGTGAGAGATTCGTTAATTCAGCAAAGCGCCGCGCTGCCTTGATGTTTACTAGAGTTACACAGGCAGCAGCTGGACGGACACACACACACACACACACACACACAGGCAGATGCACATATACATATGCAGACGCACTTGCATTCAATAACAAAGAGAAGGCACACGCATGTTCACACGCATGCAGACACATGCTCATTCACATACACGCATAAACTTGTTGTTGATAACAAAGACACACACACACACACACACATGCATTCAGTAACATACACACACATACTTGCATTAAATAACACATACACACACATATGCATTCAGACAGATATACCTACTGTACACACACAGATTAGCTTTCAAGAACAGACACACACACACGCATACAAGCAGTCACACACACATACACACACAAACACACACACATGCATGCAGACAGACATACATGTGCACACATACATTCAATAAGAAGGCAGGCACATGCACATATACAGATGCACACACACTTGCATACAGGAACAAAGACACACACCGACACATGCACACAAGCAGTCACACACATATACAAACACACACACACTTGCGTTCGGTAACCGAGACAGACTCCATGCACAGCTATTGCTCTCTTCACTAAATCACTCATTTACAGTCCAGGGGTCTTTGAATGTAAAAGTCGGAGAAGATTGATTCTCTCGCTTTTAAACCAAACATCTTTGGTTCTTGAGACAACAAGGGAGTTTAACAATAATACATGAGGGCCAACAACACCAGTAAGCCGTTTAACCATCCATCTTCCTGTATAAATGAGCCTCGCTGCCTCTTTGTGTGCAGTGGAGCTTTATGTACTGAATCACATGAGAGAGAGGCTACACTGGCACTGCACGGTTTTTTGGGGTTTGAGATTAGTAAGTATATGAAGGGATGGTTTGAGGTTGGATTTGTTTCCCATTAATTCATATATCTTGACTTTGTAACTGTGTATTTTGAGCAAACAGTGCATGTTCTCCAGCCCTCTTGTTGATTCAACAATTCAACAAATCACCCACTGGATATATACTATTAAAATTGCAGTTATCATCACTATCAAGTCTGTTTGTGAAAATAAAATGGGGCTCAGCAGTTTAATTATGGCAATGTGGCTGTGTGTGTGTGTATGTGTGTGTGTGTGTGTGTGTGTGTGTGTGTGTGTGTGTGTGTGTGTGTCTGTGTGTGTGTGTGTGTGTGACAGAGAGAGAGGGAAAGTAGAGGCAGGTATTACAAGGGAAATTCCCCCACTCGGATACTCTTACACTGTTATATCTCATAAATCTGTGATGTTTAATGCATTCCAGGAGTTATTTTGCGATGAGGTATTGCAATTTACTGTTTTTGGTGAACCCACTTTCCCTCAACCTGCCTCGTCTAGTCTACTTCTACTTTGTTAGTTAGTGATTTCCTACATTTCCCAGAATGCCCTTTGACAACCCCCAGAGAACGGGCATGAACTTGTTTCATTCAGCTGTGTGTTATACATGTAGTGGAGAGAGAAATAGTGATAGCGTCGTAAGAGCAAGTGAGTTTTTCCACTCAAGAAAAAGCCTTACTCAAAACTCAACATGTCTTGTTGCTGCATTGCATTGTTATCTCCTCCTCTATGATAGATTTCTCCCTGTGTTATTGTTTAATGTCGGTACAAAGTGGTAAATCTAGAAAGAAGCCCTTGCTCTCTGTGACGCCAAAACCTGACTTTTACGGTAGTTGAAATATTTTCTGCTGTCAAACTGCGTTGTAGCTGCGCTGGAAATATCTTCATGCGATGTCACGTTGTCTATGTTTGGCCAGTTATCCATGGAAATAAGAAAAATATACCACCAAAGAACAAAATGGACCCAGAAATCCAAGATACATCGCTGTTTTTAACAGTGTTAAAGTGTTTTAGGGTGGATTTCTCCTTTAGAAGCCCAGTCTGTTTAGTCCATTTGGAGCTAACTGCATTCCCTCTGGACCGCAAAAGACAATCTAATGCTTCTTTAAGACTTTCTGTCTCGCACTGACGGTAAGTGCACCTATGTGTAGACACACACACACACACACACACACACATATACTTTGTTTCCACTTCTATGATCTCAGAGCCCCCCTGTGAGCGCTGGACATGAAGTAATCCAGTAATTCCACTGAATCATATCTGTCCTTGGCGGATCGGTCCATCACGCTAATGCGGTGGGTGGGAGGTCAAGGCTTTAGGCAGGCTGTATGTTTGCCAGATTCCCGGCTTGCCGTCCATACCCGATCCATTTTAGGCAAATCTCAGTCGGTGTTCCATGCCTGACCCCGCTGCTCCGTCAATGAAGTGTGAACAGTGATGTAAAACAGCTACGTGAATGAACACACACACACACACACACACACGCAAAGTACATGCAAAGATTAATGCACACTTGAACACATGCATATGCACATATGTGGAGAGAAAGTTAGAAAGAGAGGGGGAAGAGAAGGAGGGTAATTCACTTTCCTTTTCTACCGAGGCTGAAAACAGTGAAATGAACTTAACCAGACTCTTTTGCTTCACGAACACACACACACACACGCAGAGTCCGAAAACCGAACACCCGATCCCTAACTGTATGTTTTCAGAACTCATAAACCCCATCGGTATTTGACGTTTATGAGCGGGTGCGTGGAACCACTTGTGCCTCATGCCTGTATGTTATTTCAGCGCTCTGTTGATATTTCATGCTCTGACACAGTCCATGTTCAGCGTCGGAGGGGGTTGGGCTGCTTCATGTATTTTCTCAGTGTTGGTTCTCTCAACATTTTTTCATCCCAGAACCAAACCCAGACCTTGCTGTTAATCTGAATCCGACCACAAGGGTAAATGGCCCGTGCCTGGCCGCAGCGTCTGAAAATATACTGGGGCTGAATGTAAGAGAAACTCAGAGGGAAAAACGTATCTGGGCTTATTAATGCCCCATAAAAACATGGCACCTTAATCACATATTGTGTATTTGGATAATATCAAATGAAGATTGAGTGGAGTAGGATTTGTGCTTAGTCAGCTGGCAGCTGCACAGTTAAACTCCTTCTTCCTTCCCCTTGCTGTTACATTAAGGCAGCGGTTGCAACAGGATGCGTTAAGATTGTCAGAATTGCTATACGATATGATACTTTATTGATCCCCAGAGGGAAATTCTCCTTTCTGTTGCTCCCTCCAGTGAGGTGAAAGGTCGGGGTCATACTGGAACAGCATCTGTGACGCTGACAGAAAGTAAGGGCATTTAAAGGAAAAATCCACCCTAAAATACTTTTAACGCTAACGTTACAAAAACAGCTATCGGTGATGTAATTTGACAAGATATTTCCAGTGCAACTACAATTGAGTTTGATTGCAGAAAAGTTTTCAGTGATCTAAAACATCAACAGTAAAACATTCGATTTTGGTGTCAGTCCCTCAGAATCAAAGACTAGACTCACTCATTTTGCAACAATCATACAGGAGAAATCCTTCGTAGAAGAGGCAGAGAGACCAATTTCTCCACACACAGTAGCCTCAATAGACCAGAATGCAGTGCAGCCAGAAGACATGCTGTGTTTTGACTACTTTTTCTCGACTGGAAAAACTCTTGCTCTTTTGTTTTTACTATGCTATACTACCGCTCTCTCCACTTAACACATATAACCCACAGCTGAATGCAACAAGTTTAGACCCATTCTCTGGGGAGTTGTCAAGTATATGACATGTATAAGGAATTTGGTACCATGACATGACAACAAGCAAAACAATTGACTCTTGTGACATTTAGCTTCTTAGCAAGGCCAAGTGAAGTCGCCAGGATGAGAAAATTGAGTTCAAATGCAGATCAAATGCTGTCATCGAACTGCACTTTAGACCCAACAGGATGAGGGATTGATGCCATTTGGTCCTCCCAAAATTCAGATTGTCTTGAGTCTTGGTTTCTGGTTTAGAGAAGCAGAGGGTTAGAAAGGAGAGAGAGGTACAATAATACAACTGTACAGTGAACACAATTGGCTAAAGCCTTTTACCTATAAATTTGCAACACTGAGGGATCTGGAACTATTTTAAGTCCCCACGGTAGATTTTACATCCTGGAACAAAATGTTATTGCTAAGCAATATTAGCCAAAACTGGCTGGCATTAGTTGCCTGGAAGCGTTAGCTTATTGAGCATTTTACCAGGATGGACTGGGAACCTTTGGGGCTTTGCTGATCACAATGGCATATGTTTTTCTAGATTCATGTCTCTGCAATGGACTGCTGCCTGAAGCTCACCTACAGCCAATTGTATTCTCAAGATAATGCCTTGCAGTTTTATTGTAGAGGAGTGAAACATAAGGAAAGAAAAACACCAGACATTTTGAACAATCAACAGTTTTTTTTTTACTGTAGAATTGACTCCTTTCCCCCCCAAAAAAATCCTGTTTTAGCTTCAAGGAGACTGTGCTTCCTTATCAAACACACTAGTCATCTCCTCCTGTCAGTATCATAAAACACGCTGAACCATCTTCAGTTATACAAACTGGGTGGGGAGAGACAGAGCAGCTGCAGACATTTCAACAGACAAGACAGACATGCCGGCTGGGTCAGACAGACAGGAAAATTGGCAGACAGCAAGAAAGACAGACAGGCAGGATGACAGAAATGTTGACTGACAAACAAGAAGACTTGGCACACAGGCTGATTTACTGACTGACAGAAAGATGGACACAGAAGCTGGGCCATTCAAATATTTTTTATATGAATTATGATGTATCATATTAGAAAAGCTGAATGGAAAATGCAAAGTTACGATAAGATTTCCTCAGTTTCACACAAGTTTTTATGCTCACTTGAGCTGTCGATAAAGAAATTATATGCTAAAAAAGAAAAAAGTAAAATAAATACTTACGTGGACATGGCTCAGCAGTTGAAATGTGGATTTGTACGTTCTGATTAGCACTTAAAAATTTGCTTTACAGTTGAATGGAAATATAGCTAGAGATGAAAAGTCAGACAGTGAGACAGACACTTGTGACTGAGTGACAGACAGACAGGCAGATCAAGGCTGAAGTGGATCCAACAGGCCTCTTAATGAAGGTTGACGCAGAACAGTGATGGGGGAACACACACACACACACACACACGCACACACACACACACTGAAAGGTTAACCTAAGATTGGGAAAAAACACGCTTCCTCTAAGGATGACGCTACATTATTATTTCCTGTAATTGACAGTCAAGGACAACAGGAGGAGTGTGTGTGTGTGTGTGTGTGTGTGTGTATGTGTGTGTGTGTGGACAGAGTGGAAACTAAGGTAAAGCAGGTCGCTTTTTTACATGACCATACAGCCTCCCCCGCCCACATACACATACACACACACACACACACACACACACACACACACACACACACACACACACACACACACACGCACACAGGTGGTTGTAATTAGTATGTTGAGCCCATTCATGGCATGAGATCAAACTGCGGTCCGCTCAGCTTCAGGAAATACAGAGCTCTGCTTGGAGTTAGACACACACACACACACACACACACACACACACACATTGTATTGTTATACATTTTCTCTGCCTTTTTCTCTTGTATATACCTGAACATGGCGTGAAAAGGTGGATTTCTCACTTTCATTCTTTCTTCACACACACTCACACACACATAGATGTATGAACATTAACACACAACAGAGTGTTTCTTTCTCTCTCTCTCTCCTGCTCTCTCTCTTTCTCCCTCTCTGTCTTTTTCTTGCTCTCTCTCTCTCTCTCTCTCTCTCTCTCTCGCACATGATGCTGACATACAAAAGGCTTCCTGAGAAACTGTTTTTGTTTAGTCTGCAGGCTCACATGATCAGCGAAACACTGTTCTGTTTGACTTCACTGTAAAGACTGTTACACACACATACACACACACACACACATACCCAGTGTTTACCTCTACAGGGAGAGAACACAGACAGTAGGTGGAGAGCAGAGGATTAAGGTTTAGATAAGCATGAAATGTTCAACATTTCAAACCTAGCTAAAGAATACACACAGTAGGTTTTTGCTGCAGCGGTAAGCAGAACACTTTCAGCCGGGCCGGGCGGACACAGGGTTAGAAAAGCAGTAATAATGCTGTCGGAGGAAAAGCTCATATCTCTGAATGGTCAGCTCTTCATATTGATGACCAGGCATATTTCTCTGTGTGCCGCCTCATTTTTTTTGGCTATGTTCAGTGATTGCACACGATTAACGTCCAAAGTCATAAAAAGTTGTTAGTGGTTTTTATCATATCGAAGGGTGAGAACCAGAGGGGCGAAGTGACATTTGACTAATCCATTGTTATAATATAAAATATCATATAAAATATCCTTATATCATATTAGTTCATTGAATGTAATTAATTTTGTTAAAACATTAAAAATAACCATTTGGCCAAATAACTAATTGTTTAGCCATTTCGCCAAATAACCAATTGAAAATAGGCTACAGAGTCCATTATGATTATCTTGCTTTTGAACAACTTTTTTTTTCTGTGAATTGGGAGTGATAATGATTTCCACATTCCTTCACTTTTTTACACATTTGTGTAAAAGTGCAAAAGTGCTCTAGAAAGAGCTCATCAAGAGCTTTCATTTGATATATATAACTCATTTTCGCCCAAAATGTCACTTACGCCCCTCTGGTTCTCACCCCTCGATATAACCTGTAGATTCATACATTTTAAAATGAAATGTCATTTCCACAACTATTTCAGGTGAGCAACCACCTATTCATCACCACCTTCTTATAGATGATTATTAAATCCAAGACTTCAAAGTTGATATTTGATCCCGCAGAGAACATTCTTCCCAAGTTGAGCCTTTGAGGAGAACTCAGCTTCTCAGAAACAGGAGAACAGAGAAGCATCTTTACATCCTTAACAGTCTGAGATGAGCTTTGCGTTTGAGGTCGAGCCATCAGTTAAGACACACAGCTGTTCAATTCCCCAGCTGCTTCAAGAGATGTTTATTTGTGCCAGCTATAGTTTGGACGTGATGCGTAACTGAGGCTTCCCATTTGTTCTTGTCAGCCAAATCACTATCCGATGCGTTCTAGTTTGGCAAGTAAGCTTCCAGGATCTTTATCCTTCCTCTGTCCTCGGCCTTTTGTAGTGGAATCATTCTTTGGCTGTTAGATATTACGTCAAACGTGTCTTGGGAGGACACAGGAACGCACAAGAAAGTAGTCCCTGGTAGTTCAAACCTCTGCCTTATTTGCATCGTATTTTGTGTACGTTCTACCAATCTCCTGCACAAAACTGCCAAAACGTAGCCACATAATACACTGAAGATTACCTGTGTGTTCAGTTTTGTTGTTGTGAAGTGTGTTCAATTCAGTTCTTCATGACACAGGAGCTTCCTTGTAGCTGAAGAGCAAAGTGACAAGCGGACAAACTACACTCTTTATTGAACTGTAGCCACACTTTCAATCTTTCTTTCAGTCTTCTTCCTCTCTCTCTCTCTCTCAGTCTACTGAACACACTGCTGTCTGAGCCTCAGTTCACCTCACAGTCACTCACACAGCAGACCAGGGAAGACTGGGAAGCAACAAAGTTCAATAGGGAATTAAACATTGCACATTTTGTTCCATTCAAAAAAAAAAGTGTAGGGAAAAAACTGAATCAATAATCGGAATCGATGAGGCAAATGTTTTGATCCGCTTGGTTCTGGAAACACTGGAGCCGGTTCCTCAGTGGAACCAGGCACAGGTTTCCAACCTTTTGTGTCACCCACAGTACTGATCAAAATCATTAGCCACACCATAATTATTCACAAAACCATTACCCTAACCCTTATGTTAAAGGATTGTTAACCAGTCTATTATCTCTTTCTCTCTCTTCTCTCTCTCCGGTTCTTTACCTAAATCTGCAAAGAGAGGAGGAAGCCCTAAATCCCATTTCAGCCTCTCTGCTCTATGGAATAAGGCCTCCGTAGAAACACACATGCACGCACGCACACACACACACACACACACACACACACACACACACACACCGAGCCTCCTTAAACCTGCCTTCACTCCAAAACTCCTGCCAGAAAGCAAAGAACGCTGGGTAATCAACCCCATACCCAGATCACTACTATGAAAGGGTGTGTGTGTGCATGTGTATGTACGCATGAGTCTATGCCTTCATGTGTGTGTGTGTGTGTGTGTGTGTGTGTGTGTGTGTGTGTGTGTGTGTGTGTGTGTGTGTGTGTGTGAGGTTTATACCAAGTGGGTCAAAAAGCTGGAAGCAATTGCCAGCAGAACGTTGAAGCGTGTTCATCATATTTCAGAGAGATTGAGCCCAGTATGGCACAACGTGTAATCACATTTGTAAATAGCATCGTAAAGTTGCACTCGTAAAAGTTTGTTGTCTTGGCCAGAGAGAGAGAGAGAGAGAGAGAGAATGGGATAGTGGGGGAGAGAGAGGGAGAGAGAGAGAGAGAGAATGAGGTACTGGGAGATAGAGGGAGAGAGAGAGAGAGAGCGTGTGAGAGAGGGAATATTTGGAACAGAAAAGGCTGTCAGGTGTTGGTGGGGGGTGGGGGTTTGTGAGTTTGTGTGTGTGTGTGTGTGTGTGTGTGCGTGTGTGTGTGTGTGTGTGTGTGTGTGTGTGTGTGTGTGTGTGTGTGTGTGTGCGTGTGTGTGCGTGTGTGTGCGTGCATTTGCGTATGTACGATGAGGGGTAATGAGATCAAATGTTCCAGAAACATTTCAGAGGAAAAGATTTACCTTATGAGGAGGTTTTTTTTTAATCTAAAAATTGGTCCTGTATGTGTGTGTGTGTGTGTGTGTGTGTGTGTGGCAGGGGGGGGGTATATATATATGTGTGTGTGTGATTCAGTGATTTAATGAACTTGGAAAATGTCAGCGCCTGAAACACACGTCACCGATGTGATCGCTGCCCACTAAGTACCCTGGGCTCACACACACACACACACACACACACACACACACACACACACACACACACACACACACACTAGCTGTTAATCTGTCATGCGGGCCAGTGTTGTCGCTCAGACAGCGTAGCAGCTAACTGTAGTGTAGGAATGTCTGTTCTGTGGCCGCGGCTAATAAATCTGTCTCTCCCTCTGCATTGTCGCCTCTTTCTCTCTCAATCTCCTTCTCTCTCTCCACCTCTTTCTCTTCATCTCTCCCTTCCTGCCTCTTGACCTCTCTGAAACTCAGTCCGATCCCCTCTCCTTCCCTATCTTTCTCTGTCTCACCCTCTTTCTCTGTCTCTGTCTCAGGCCGTTAATAGAGAACTGTGTAGCAGCACAAGTTATAATGATTTCCATAAGGCTACACAGCCTCTCCACGGGCGAGAGTGTAAATCACAGTGACAAGTGTGTGCGTGTGTGTGTGTGTGTGTGTGTATGTGTGTGTATGTGTGTGCATGGACTGGGAGGGGGTCTATGGATACACGTGTACACGCATGTACATGTGGACGCTCGTGCAGACACACACACACACACACACACGCACGATGGCAGAATAACATTGTTTCTCAGGTTTCCCTCTGTTCTCTCCTGGTGAGAATATGACAACTTAAAGCTTTAAGACCGTGATTTTTCATCTGGAAAACTCAACTAACGGCAAAATGAGAGGAATGGGCTTGATGTATTCTCTGCAGCAGCTTGTACACAAACTGTGAAAATGTTTGTCAGTAAGAAAACCTGGTGATGGATTCATAGAAGTGCTCTTAGGGTAGATCTTAAGAAGTTACCCAAGTTTTAAGAAGGTGTTAAGGAGGCTTATAAGTGAAATTCCTTCATATTTTCTTTTCAGTGTCTTGCAGATGTTTTGTCACTAAAAAGACATTTCTTTGGGAATTAAGAGAAACCGATATATTTTCACATTGACATCCATGTATCCAGTATCAGTGGTTTGGCTTGGTCCCAAGCTCGTCTAACAGTTTTTTTTTTACACGGAGGATAACATCAGCTGCTAATTACATTGTGCTGCAGAACATTTACAGTATTACAGTTTTACATCTCAGCCAGCTTTGTAAAACTAACCATTTGATTTAATGACACTGTGTGTAATGTGGCAATCTTGGGCAGCAAAATCTGTAAAAGATTCCTAAAATGATTGTGGCTGGAGAGGAAAATATTCTTTGTTTGGAACGTGGGGGTCAAAATGGAGGACAACTGCGGTGTTGGGGGCTTTGTGGTTGTGTGTGTGTGTGAGACAGAGAGAGAGAGAGAGAGAGAGAGAGAGAGAGAGAGAGAGGAGAGCCTGGGGCTTAACCACAGTAGCTGATATGGATGTACTCACACACACACATACACACACACAACTTTCTGTCTTTCATAGTCTCATGCTCAATTCATACAATACTGTATCTCATTCTCTCTCTCTCTCTCTCTCTCTCTCTCTCTCTTTCCTCACAGTCTCTCTCTCTCACCCGCAAACAAAACCTCCTCTGGTGTCAAGACTATATAATCTACTGATATCCCAACACCGGCAATAATGGGCTTCAATTAAACCATAACATGTGGCTCCATTGTTTCCAGAGCGTCTCCTGTATCACTGAACTGATGGAGTTATAATGACAGTGTGTGTTTAGCAGGGGGTCGATGTCTTGACAGGCCAACTGGCTCTTGAAGGCTGATGGTGTTTATTCTGCTGGTTGTTACACTGGGGGGGGGGGGGGGGGTTGTTGGAGGGGGTGAACACAAGCAGAACTGTCTGTAAAATATGGGGTTTTGAATTCCATCAGCCCGAGACCCAAATGCAAAATTTATCATCTAACCCTGCGACCCAAACTCAGTTAAAGTGGCAGTCCATGAGTTCTTGATTGTTGATTTTGTTTTTTTGTTTTTTTTTCACATCTTTGGTGCTAAGCGCTCATTGCTGTGGCGTTTCTGCACTGCACTTCCCACAGATCACCTGTCAATCAAACAGTCCTGTCAAGTACTGTAAAACTATAATGATGATCCCTGATAAAATTGCAATCCATGTCTTGTCTTAAAAAGATGATTTTTATAGCATTTCTGATCATTTATTTCTACATTATGCAGTAGAGATTGAAAGAAAAGACGAGGGAGACAGAGATGATAATGCAACCTAGTCGACTGATTCTTGTAATATCTTTAAAAGATAAAGAGGTTTGAACTGAAACTGCAGTGTTTAGTCAAAACTGCAAGGCCTTGCAATATTCATATGAAACTGTTATTATGGCAAAAATAAAAATAAACCCTCCTGGTAGCCGGGCTTGGCTAAACAATGCCTCCTCCTCCTCCCACTGTTACGCAAAACTTGTCCGCTTTCGCCAGTTTCTGTGTGAATTATGAAGTGAAGAATCAAGTGTGGGTGAAGTGTGAGGCGAGCGTTGCCTCTAACAGGCTGAGGCAGTGACTGTGGTCAGTTTTTCAGGGTCTGACAGCGGTTGATGGGGTTTGTTAGCCTGTCAGATACACAGACTCAGCTCACATCAGGACTGCTGCTTGGTTTTGGCCCTGATGATACAGACAGCGGTCAGTAGCAGCTGACACAGAAACATCTCTCTCTCTCTCTCTCTCTCCCTTTCTCTCTCTCTCTCTTTCTCTCTCTCTCTCTCTCTCTCTCTCCCTCTCTCTCTCTCTCTCTCTCTCTCTCTCTCTCGCTCTCTCTCTGTCTCTCTCTCTCTCAAATTCAAATGCAAAGAGCTTTATTGGCAAGGTAAGCTTTTCTTTCATTGCCGAAGCAGATATGCAACAACAAGAAATATAAACAAAATCTAAAAAAATCTCCATATACTGTATATCTATATGAACATTTAATGAACACTAATGTCTCTCTCTCTCTCTCTCTCTCTCTCTCCCTCCCTCTCTCTCTCTCTCACACACACACACACACACATAGGTTCTGTCCACATATCCAGTGTCTCTATATTAAAACCTGGAAGGACATGACCCTTTAGGAAAACACAGGCCCCCTGGACACACACACACACACACACTGGACTGGACTGTGGGGACTCATATTTCTGAGTATGCCCATGTCCAATTGCCGCCTTCTCTCTACAGACCTGAAAGTAAATACAAAGAAGGGTTATACAAATATACACACACACACACACACACTTACACAAACACACACACACACACACACACACAGACACACACACGAACACACACACATACACAAACACACAGAGGGGTACCCAGCCAGTAAATGTGTGAAATGTAGCACACTGTTGTGCCATTTCCCCCCTGAAGAGTAAAAGGGAGAGAGAGAGAGAGAGAGAGAGAGAGAGAGAGAGAGAGAGAACTGGACAAAACAAAGATGAAAAGAGAGAGAGGGAACGAGAGAAATGGAGAGATCGGGAGAAAGAAAGAAAGGAGAACTGATAAAAATTATGAGAGATAGAGAGTGAGGAATGTATCGGACTCGTTTTAAGTCTCTGCTGCTTTGTCTTACCTTCCATTAATCACAATCAGTTTTGTATTGTGTGTGTGTTTGTGCGTAAGTTTGCATGAATGTGTATGTGCGTTTATCTGTATTAGTGTGTGTGTGCGTTTCTAAATGTGAGTGTGTGTGTGTGTGTTTATGTGTGTGTGAATGTGTGTATCTGTATTTTTGCGGGCTTATGTTGTATACATTCTTTGTTGTGTGTGTGTGTGTGTGTGTGTGTGTGTGTGTGTGTGTTGTTTTAGGCACCAGGCAGAGTATCTGGCTGAACATTAGAAGGTGGAACAGGATCAGAAGAAAACGCGGCATGTTGTTTATTGAATACAGCTGAAGGAGGGAGGGAATATGTTTTCTACCATGTGTGTGTTCAACTTGAAACAAACATTGAAACATTAGCTCGACCCCCAACCTCGCACTTATATAACAGAGCTGAGGAACGGTGGTGAAGTCGCTCCGCCGCTAGAAATACTAAACGTCACCTGAAACCTGTGTGTCTATCATGCTGAAGATTTGCTGGTTAGAGACTGAAAGAGACTCACTAGAAGACTTTTAAAATCGCATTGCATCACACATAATGACAGATTTCTCTATTTTTTTGTGTCTCAGTTTTAACTAGAAGGCGCTCAGTCAGCACAAACCTCCAGCCAATACTGAACAAGTCTCCAACTTGCTGTTACACCCAAATACATCGTTCCTATCACTTAAATTTTAAGTTAAATTGATTTCTTGACACTGCTAACATACCCTAAGGAGTTAGAAATAAGTCTCAATCTCCTTTAGTTTCAAAGTTATGGCTACAAAACGATAATTTGATTTTTGAGGTGTCAAAAGTTTTGTGCTCTCCAAATAAATTAAAAGTAACATTGGAAAAATCCTCCATGTTTCTAACCTCGGTTAGCCAAGTGTTTGTCTGCGGTAACCAAGGAGTAACGTTGCTAGTTAATTTGACAAAATCGACTGGCCTTGTTTGCGGTGTGATATGATTATATGTGAAACAGCAGACTTTTACTAAGAAATAACAGACCTCAGAGGGCACTCATTGACCAATCAGAATTGAGCATTCCACAAAGCAGTGTAATAAATACTTTTAAGATTCTGGTTCTTGCTTACTGGCACAACATCAGTACTCGGGCTGGGTATACGCCAGTCTGAGGATTGGAACTTGTTACCTTAATTGTCAAGCACAGAGTGTTATATAGGGCACAGCTGGGATTGAGGCAGTCTTGTGTGGTTCAGTATGGTGTTAAACCACTTCTAAGACTCAGATTCTTACTGGAGGGCGCAATAGGACCACTCAGGTCCTAATATATGACAACCAGGGATTTGAACTTGTGACCTTGAAATAACCGTACAGTACAGAGCCTTATCTATGGCAGCACCTTGTACAGGAGTCTTGGGTGGCTAAGCTGTAGACCGAAGTATGGTGTTAATAGGTTAGGGGTTTTATTCCCACCGGGACCACACACATTCAGTTTGCTCTCTCTGCTCTCTGAATGTCTTGGGATGAAAGCGTCTTCTTAAAGACGTGGATGAAGTGATAATGGGGCGGTCAGGTGGTCAGCTATGAAACATCTCTGGTCTGCATGGGTGAGAATGTATTTATAGTAGGTCATATAGTCTGCATAGACATCAGTAACCTGGTATCCACTGCTGAGCCAAACAGACACCAGCCAGGTGTTAGTGTTCACGTGAGTGTAGAAATCTCCCATCATGCACTTCAGATATGGGTCAAACAGTATTTGCATAATTGTCTGTGTCTGTTTTATACTGTTTGGGATAATTTTAGGACAGTTTCATTAGTGACAGGCACGTTATCAGTCGAAAAGTAGCCTAAATTGACTTTCTGATTGTCTAACTTTTCTGGCACTTATTGCATTTATGAATACTATTGGAACTTGATTTAGCACACTTATCCTGTATTGAGCCTGGTGTTGTAAAGTACAGCTCAATATGTATGTTATCTTTCAATCAGCTGGTTGCTAGATCATTAAAAGAGAACACAGCTTGACTTTTCCAAAATTGTCAGAGCGATAGTGCAGCAGTACCTCTCTGTTTCATACAGTGTATACAGTAAACAATGAGAGTTCGGTGACGGCTGCATCTGCAGACTTTGCACATTACAACACTTCTCACCCTCAGGATTTATGCTTATGATGTGTTGTGCTTAGGGCTGAACGATTTTGAAAAAATATCTAATTGCAATTATTTTGACTGATATTGCAAATATAGGGAATGATAATTTTTATATCATTATTCTCATTTTCATTGAAAAACGTATTAAAATGATTACAGTGTGATTTTTGCAGGGATCTGTACCAAACAAAGATGTTTTCTTAAATCTGTAGAATATGATGTGTAGGCCAGGACATCTCTGCAGCACGACAATATTTAATTTAAAATGGTATTTTGACACACATTTCGCCTTTAACAAATATTGCGCCTCCTGCGATTTGAAAATTGCAGTAGGCCATATTGCGATTTCGATAAAAATTTTGATTAATTGTTCAGCCCTAGTTGTGCTCATGATTTATTTCATGCATCTCATTCTCTTCAAATCCACCGCATGGTACACTACACCAATCTTCCTCTACAGATGAAACCTTTCGTTACACCATGCTACTAGGGCTGCAACTAACGATTATTTTCATTGTCGATTAATCTGTGGATTATTTTCTCGATTAATCCACTAGTTGTTTGGTCTATAAAATGTCAGAAAATGGTGAAAAATGTCGATCAGTGTTTCCCAAAGCCCAAGATGACGTCCTCAAATGTCTTGTTTTGTCCACAACCCAAAGATATTCAGTTTACTGTCATAGAGGAGGAAAGAAACCAGAAAATATTCACATTTAAGAAGAGAATTTTGATTTATTTTTCTTAAAAAATTACTCAAACCGATTAATCGATTATCAAAATAGTTGGCGATTCATTTAATAGTTGACAACTAATTGATTAATCGTTGCAGCTGTACATGCAACCTGAAACAACATAGTGACTAGATGTTGAACATACATCTGTAGACTGACATGTATCTCTGTCACTGAACTAAAGTACATACTTTTGCTGTATGTCGGTGGCTGATATATCTCTGCATCAGTACCATTAGGACAAGTTCCTGTGTATTTATTTGTGTTTGGGGAATACAGTGACACTGACTCAGATGTATGGCCGCACTGTACGTACAGGGGAAGGAGTCGTCACCCCCCCCCTCCCCTCCCCCCCCCCCCCCTCTGTGAGTGGGAGTCAGGTAGGAGGCCTGGCAAGTAAGGTTACTGGCCTGCGCTGGGCCTGGGGGGAGGTTTGGATAGCTGTTGGAGTGCTAAACCATGTTCTCCTTTCAGATCAAACCCCAGCGCCGCCCCGGCTTCAAACGCGCCGTCCTTTCTCAGAACACGCCGCGCATGTGGAGGGGAGGGAGGGAAGGAGGAGTGAGGTGCAACGGGAATACCAGCACCTCAAGTTACCACTTAGTTAAATAACCCCAGAACGCACGCACCCACACATAACGCTGATACACCCACACAGGAATTCATATCACACACACACACACACACACACACACACACACACACAGGGCCTGTACCACGCGGCCAGCCAGCACGCTATTAATACCGGGCCCCCAGGATGCAGGTTGAGCCTCGTATTTTGCATTTCAAATGTGTCTTTTATTCCATCGTCCAAATAGTGACGCTTTAAAGACGTTTGGCGCGGAATTAAACACACAGAGCTTGCAGGTGGTCTTCTAAATCACACACACACACACACACACACACACACACACACATCCATATATACGTACGCACACGCACGCATAAACATATCCATTTACGTATACACAACCGCACACACACGTAGCGCTTGCAGGTGGTCCAAGGCTGTTCGGTTCCTTTTCTTTCCTTCCATAACTAGCATCAGGTTCTGGTTGAGGTTTCAAGTTCAGGCCAAGCACCCCCCCCCCACCCCCACCCCACCCCCCTCTCTGCCATGTGTTTTGACAGACCTGATAGTATACCGTCTATATCATCCCTCCCCCAGTTAAAGGGCCCCTCAGATACATTGGTTCCATCTTGAAGCGGTTCCTAGCGTGAAGCTCCAGACAGATGTTTGTATCGTTTTTGATGGTCGTCATAATCAATGTGAGAGGACATGCTGAGAGAGGGAAACGGATACGCCAGCGTGAGAGGAAAAGCGATTATGATAGAGTATGATATAGATAGATTTATGATGGATTTATTCGGTGAAGAAGTTGCTCTTTCTACTGTGTGACCTTCGTACAGCAGTGATTTGCAGCACTATTGAGTTGAGAGAAACGGTTGGGAAAATTTTGTTGTCTTTTCAACCATTGTAAAGCACACTAGAGCTGCAATGATTAATCGATTAATCGATTAGTTATCAACTATTAAATTAATCGCCAACTATTTTGATAATCGATTAATCGGTTTGAGTAATTTTTTTAAGAAAAATAAGTCAAAATTCTCTGATTCCAGCTTCTTAAATGTGAATATTTTCTGGTTTCTTTACTCCTCTATGACAGTAAACTGAATATCTTTGGGTTGTGGACAAAACAAGACATTTGAGGACGTCATCTTGGGCTTTGGGAAACACTGATCGACATTTTTCAACATTTTCTGACATTTTATAGACCAAACAACTAGTGGATTAATCGAGAAAATAATCGACAGATTAATCGACAATGAAAATAATTGTTAGTTGCAGCCCTAAAGCACACAGAGAGAGATTGCGTTTTTTGAGAGATTTGAGTTTAGTATTACAATATCCCCATGCAGTTCTATCTGGAATAGAGGGAATTAGGATAGAGGCATGATGTGGGACCCATTAATGAGGGTGAAGACCAGTCCACACACAGCAAGGCTCCCAGCAGTTCTTTTAATAAACCAGAGAAGTGACGTTTCGAGCACAGTGGCTCTTCATCAGACTTAAAAGATGATGGGTGACCCATGCCATGGCTACTACTGCACAGAAAGCTAAAATGAATGTGATGTTATTACAGGCGCATTAAGTAATTTATGACTTTTATTATCCTCTATCAGCGACCAGGGAATTCCAACAACATCAACAAGATCTCTGGCACAGCTTGTAATGGATTGAGTAAGCTAGCTAATTAGAGCAGAGAAGAGGTAATATATCACAAAGCACAATAACACTGCTTTGTAATTTGCTTTGTTGGCTTTCAGATCTTGCTCACTTTCGCTTACTCATAGCACTGTTCTCCATTGCTGAGCCGTTGAAACTGTGAATTGTGGGCCGAGTAGAAAGTGAGTTTTTGAAAGTCTTGGTGCCGTGGGAAGTTATTGTTGAGTCGTTGTGCTATGGGAAAAAAATCTTAATGCACATTTAAGGTAGAAGCCTGTGAGCGATTGGAGCTCAATCACTCATGCAGCTCAGTCTATTGGTGTGTATGTGTAGAACATTAACCTGCCTCAAATTGTATTTGCATATGATTGATGTTTGCTTTAACCTAAACGGAGCACCAGATGGGTGGGGCAGTCAGGGCATCATCCAGACAATTTAGATGTCAAGAAGGTGAACATGAATTTATCTTCCAGCCTGTGTGAGGAAGGCTTCACAAATTCATCTTTGCGTTTGTTTTAACATACTTGGAGCGCCAGATGGGTGGAGTTTACTGCATCACTAACAAAGCTTCTTATTGTCTCTCTCTCTCTCTCTCTCTCACCAGATGACTCCAGTTCGGGAAGAGATGGAGCAGGAACGACCCACGGAGATTCTGAACATGCCCCAGAGCTTGCTGGGAAACTGGGTAACGACCCTTTGATCTCATTACTAAAAGCATTATCCCACAAAAACGAGAAAGAAGCCTAGATATCATGTACAGTTTTAAAAAGTACAGTAGCAGATCGGACAACAAACACCTTGCATATTCTCTGTCAGTGTGCCACTTATGTGCACACACACATACCAACCCATCACCCTACACACACACACACACACCACACACACATCAGGGTGGTTGTTTGCTTAGATAATTGGCTCTGACAGAGTGGAGAGCGGTCTATTTGTGTGAGGTGTGATTTGGAGGGACACATTCCTTCCTTCGCCTCCCTCCCAAGTCTCCCTGGACCCCCTGTCATGTAACCTAACCCCACTTTCTTTGCTCGCTGTTATCACTCTCTCTCCCTTTGATACACACTCACACATATACAGTACGTCAATACACTCATTCTCTCTCGCTTCACTCTCTCTTTGTTCTTTCACACACAAATTCTTTCCCTGTTTCTCTTTATCTGTCTGTCTCTCACACACAAACCTACACTCTGTCATTCTTTTTCTGGCTATGCTTGCCTCTCATGTACACACACACACACACACACACACACACACACACATCCTTGTGCCTCTATCCTTATGAGGACCTTCGGTAACAGTTTACAATGGCCTTATTCCAGTGTATTAACATGTGTATTAACCTATGGAACCAATTTGAATCATGTTACACTGTTGTAAGTACATTATGTATTGGGGAGATCTTCATCAACTACCTACACTGTAATATTGTGTGCTTACAATACTTTTCCATAGGCTAATACAGTGGTTCTCAACGTGGGGTCCGGGGACCACTAGGGGTCCTTGAGGGGGTTCCAGGGGGTCCCCAGCAAATTGATGAGTTGTTAAACTTCAGCATTATTTCATTTACAAGAAGTGAACACAGTTAGAGAATGTAGCAGAATGACTGTTTTGAACATAGTTTCTCTGTTATCTCTCTACCTGCAATACAGATAGTCATGGAATTCTGGACAAAATCATATGTGACAATAAATATATTCTCAGATCTCATCAAATGGGGGTCCGTGGCTCTCATGTGGCCTAAATTAGGGGTCCTTGATATGAAAAAGGTTGAGAATCACTGGGCTAATACACTGGAAAAGGCCATTGTAAGGTAAAGTCTTACTGGATCTTCCATTGACTACATTCATTCCTTAATCCTTGATAATGATAAACGTGACCCTGAACCACTACCTGTCTAACCTTAAACCTTGCCTTTCCTTTATCCTAACCTAGATTGAATCATAATTCTAATTTTGACCCTAAACCCAAGTCCTAATCCTAAACTAACTTTACCTTTAACCCATACCCTCATCTAAACGTAATCCTAATTCTAAATTTGATCCATACCCCCTAAACTAACTTTAACCGTAAGCCTTACCCTAACCTAAACTTAATTCTACTCTAATGTTAACCCTAAAGCCAAGTCCTAAAACTTAACTAACTTTAACTTGAACCCTTACCCTAACCTAAACTTAATTCTACTCTAATGTTAACCCTAAACCTGTCCTAACCCTATAGCCCCTTAAAGAAGTGAGGATCGGCCCAAATTACCTCACTTTGCAAAAATGTCCTCACTCTGAGAGTCTAAAACCCTAACTGGATCTCACAAGGATAGAGGAACAAGAATACACTCTCTCTCTCTCTCTCTCTCTCTCTCTCTCTCTCTCTCTCTCTCTCTCTCCCTCTCTCTCCCTGTGATCAAAGGCGGTCAGTCGGAGGGTCAGCAGTATTTTTACACTGTGAAGTGTGGCGTTGAAGTGGCCCCTCTGAGACCCAGAACAAGCCTGCCCTCTCGCCCTCTCTGGCTCTCACCTTCTCTCCTCTTCCCGCTCTCTTTCACCGCTTTCTCACCTCTCTCTCGTTTTTTTTTTTTTTTGTCAGCCTGCTCTCTCTTCTCCTCCTCTCTCTGTTTTTACTTCTCTCCACGGCTTCATGTGCGCTCTCTTTCTTTCTTTCTTTTTTTGTTCCCTTTTTCTCCTTTCACCATTACGACTCCCTCTCCTCCTCTCTGGTCTCACTTTCCGCCTGTGCCGTCGCTCCAGTTTTATTTATACGTCTCTCTTGCGGCCAACCTGCTGTATGTACCAACCTAAACATGCACTTCCCTCCCTCTCTTTCCATCACTATTACTCATTCTCCTCTTTATCCAATTCATTTCATTTTGGTTTGATTCAGTTCAATTTAAATCAGTTGGGCTCAGTTCCATTCATTTCAGTTTAACGGCACTTTGCTCTCTCTGTTCCAGTCTCTTTTCCCCACGCTCCCTTTTATTCAGTTCAGTCCAATTCAGTTTGGCTTGGCTCAGTTCAGATCAGTTTGAATTAGTTCAGTTTAGTTCCATTCATTTCAGTTCAATTGCAGCCTTTCTACTCTCCTTTTTTCCCAGTCTCCCCTTTATCCATTCAGTTCAGTTAAATCTGGCTAAAAAGCACTAAGACTGTCCAGCTACTGAGAAGTCCTTCTCGTAGGCAGTCAAGCAGGTATCTGAGGCATTATGATTTTGAGGGTAAAAATCCTTTATTTCAACATGGATGATGGACCAACTCAGGAAAGACAGCATCAACATGGACAACTGTCCTATTTAAGAAAATGAATTAAGCAAAAAAACAGAGAGATAAGATATAAAAATGAAGTTCAATTAGGTTTGGTTCGGTTCAGTTCAGTTGCACTTTGCTCTTGCTCTTTCCCTCTCTCTTTTTTTTTCTCCTCTTTATCTAATTCAAATAATTTCCGTTGAATTCACTCCAATCCCCTGCAATCCCTTTCAGGTCATCATCAAATTAAAACATTGCCAAAGCATCAAAATAAAAGATCACTATCTAAACTTCTCTCTCTCTCCTTCTCTCTCCATCTCTCTCACTCTATTTTCCTCCCTCTCTCTCTCAGCTCTATTGACTTTGTCTGGTCACAGTTCAGCTGTAGTCCAGTAGCCTTTTTTCAGACCCGGGGCCCAGCAGCGAGACTTAAAAGCCTTTTGGGTCTGTTTGTTTTGTCATCCTGCCCAGCTTCGGGTCGGTCGGCAGGGAGTTATATTCCGCTGAGTAATGCTGCCATAGACGAAATACCTCCGGATCTGAGCGCGCAAAGCCGTCACATAACTCTCCCCCTGTTTGTTTACCCGGAGCTAGAATAATAACTGTGTCCGAAGAAAGAGGCGGAACTGTAGTAGTTTCGGCGTGATTTATCGCCCCGGTTGATGGCTATCTGCTGCGGCGAGAACACGGGGGCTGTAAAATCAAGCGCTCCTGTGAACGATTTTCTCTCCTCCCTCCCCACCGACTGGGATCTGTTTTGTCTCTTTGATCTGTTTTCACTGCTTGCTGATTGTTATGCTTTGTACGGAGGGATATGTGTGTATGAATGGATGTATGGGGGTTAGGTTAAATAATTGTGTGGCCACTTTGTGCTTTGCAAGGAGGGATGTGCTGGATATGAATGGATACATGGGGCTAGGTTAGGTTAAATAACTGTCTAGCCATTTTATTTATAGAGGAATATGGATCTATGAATAGCTGCAGGGGGTTAGGTCACATAATTGTTTGGCTTTTTTCTATTCTATGGAGGGATATGTGTGTTTGAATAGATGTATGGGGTTAAGTTAAACAATTGTTTGGCCATTTTATGCTTTGTAAGGAAGGATCTGTGTATGAATGGATGTACGGGGAAATGTTAAGTTACTGTCTGGCTTTTTATGAATTGTATGCAGCAATATGAATCTATGAATGAATGTTTAAGGAGATGTTAAATAGTTGTCTGGCTATTTTATGGTTTGTACGGAGGGATCTCTGTGTAGGAATGGATGTGTGTGTTGATGCTGAATGTGTGGTGTGTTTTTTAAGAGCAGGGAATGCTTACAAACCTGGAGGGAGAGGTGCTTGATCAGTGGAAAATCAGAAACCTGGTGGGTGTGCAAGTGTGTGTGTGTGTGTGTATGTGCGTGAGTTTGCATCTGGGTTCCCATCCATGTGAGTAAAGTTCTTGAGTCGGGGGGTGAAGAGGAAGTGACTCAAAAATATTTCTCAAACAAAACAACTAGGTTTATTACAGCAAATTACATTGTATATACCAAAAGGCACGCTGCCATATGTTGTTACAGCACAACATGGGATTCCTGGCACCGCCTCAGGTGATGATCTCAGCCTGTC
This sequence comes from Centroberyx affinis, assembly GCF_046629955.1. NCBI lineage: Eukaryota > Metazoa > Chordata > Actinopteri > Beryciformes > Berycidae > Centroberyx > Centroberyx affinis. The sequence continues at coordinate 158,946 of NW_027280193.1, read as the reverse complement.
CGCCGCTCTTCACACTGCAAAACAATCTCCAAAATGTCCATCTCCATCTTGAAATAAGTAAACAAAGTTCTGCCGGTGGATTGAGTCCGCTTGATCCCAAAGCAGTTTCACCTGTTGGAGGAATTTTCAGGAATCAAGTGTTAGTATCCTATAACAAGGAAAATGAAGGCAGATCTCCTCAGTATTATCAAGAACACTTTCGTGACTTCAAGAGGACTTTTCAAGGCTTCAAGAAAATTATTGAAATAAATAAATGCTGATGTTTCTCTTGTTTTAAGAAAAACAAGATTTAAAGACTCGATACTAGATAAAAATGACTTGTTAAGGTGGATATTTTTTGCTGTGCATCAATAGTAGTCATGTAGTCCAGAGCTATGTGGACTGTAGAACTGCTACATCCATCTAAAAGGTTTACGTCATTAAAATATCATTGACCAAGCTAATAATTCCAAACAGCAAGTTTGTGTTTTGACTAATATTACTTAAAAGAGAAGATAAAATAAGATAAGATTAACTTTATTGTTCTCCAAAAGATGATTGGGTCATTGCAGCAACAAAGCATGGAGGTGTATGATAGGTTGGTTACAGGATATGAACAAAAGCATGCAAATAAAAATACAATAGTTTAAAACGAACAAAAATAAATAAATAATAGGAACAGTTAAGTTAATCTCCTGGAAGGTAAAACTAAAACAGTGGAGGCTTGAAACATTTCTAAACCCTCCCTCAGTGTCACAACCTTTTCAGATAACATGGCTTTGATCGCTCCTCACGTCTAATAAAAGTGCCACATAAGAATCTCTGATGAATTCTACAATCTTTTCATTTCATCCTGGTCTGAAGAACAGAACACTGCTTGTAAATATAAAACCTGTTCTGTAAACCATTTATCTCTCCTAATAACTTCTTTCATTTTTTTTTTCCCCCCGACCTTCCACTTCCGCCCTTCCTTTCTTCCCATCTGTCGTGCGGCTGTGTTTCACCCAGCTGGTTAAGAGTGTGTGTGTGTGTGTGTGTGTGTGCGTGTGTACATGTGAACTTCTCACAAATGATTTATCTCTTTACTTTACATTTACATGTTAGGCTTTTAGCTGACATTCTTATCCAGAGTGATTTATAATGAATGAAACACTAGAATAAACTTAATTTCTTCTTCATTTCTTCATTCAAAAACTAAACACTTTTCTACAAGCAAACAATAGTAACGAGAGCAAGAATCAGGGCCTTCGTGTCCCAGTTATTTTCCAATATCAATAACTTTTTCTCTTCTTCTCCCCCCTCTCTTCTTTTCACCCTCTCTCCACTCGCAGTCCGCCCTCGGTTCACCCAGCCGGCGAAGATGAGGAAGCGCGTCATCGCTCGGCCGGTGGGCAGCTCGGTGCGGCTGAAGTGCACGGCGAGCGGGAACCCTCGCCCCGACATCATCTGGCTGAAGGACAGCCGCCCGCTAGTCGGGGAGGAGGGAGGAGCAGGAGGAGGAGGAGGAGGAGGAGGAGGAGGGGAGAGAGTTGGGGCAGGAGGAGGAGGAGGAGGAGGAGGGGAAGGGAGGAAGAAGAAGTGGACTCTGAGTCTGAAGAACCTGACGCCGGAGCACAGCGGGAAGTACACCTGCCACGTCTCCAACAGAGCGGGAGAGATCAACGCCACCTACAAAGTGGAAGTCATACGTGAGTTGCAGTATCTATTTATACTTAGGGATGGGATGATATATCGAAATTCAATATATCGCAATGCAAAAAATGTATAATACGTGTCATGGGGCAGAAAAACGAATCGCGATATTAACTACATTTTATTCTGCTGTAGTAATCACAATCACAATTTTACAAGTTCTCTATCAACATTACATTAATTGTACTTTGTAATTACATTTTTAAGTTGTTTATATTCTAGCAAGTAGGACTGGGCAATATATCGATATTATATTGATATCGTGATATGAGACTAGATATCGTCTTAGATTTTGGATATCGTAATATCGTTATATGGCATAAGTGTTGTCTTTTCCTGGTTTTAAAGGCTGCATTACAGTAAAGTGATGTCATTTTCTGAACTTAGCAGACTGTTCTAGCTGTTCTATTATTTGCCTTTACCCACTTAGTCATTATATCCACATTACTGATGATTATTTATCAAAAATCTCATTGTGTAAATATTTTGTGAAAGCACCAATAGTCATCCCTACAATATTGTCGCAATTTTGATATCGAGGTATTTGGTCAAAAATATTGTGATATTTGGTTTTGTCCATATCGCCCAGCCCTACTAGCAAGCCAATGCTAGAAAGCTCAGAAATAAACATAATTCTGCTCAGTTAGACTTTGTTGTCATTGAACTTTTATTTATTACATCGTATCATGGTTTTATTAAATTGTAAACCCCACATCGTGTATCGAATCGTACCGTGAGATAAGCATATCGTCCCATTCCTATTGGCTGCCCTAGGATCCCCTAGGCTGGTGTGTGTAAGTGGCAGGGTTGCATTGTGGGTAGCAGGATGGCCGAGCAGTTAGAGAGAGCGTCCTTCCACCAAATCACTTGAGTTCAAGCCTTATGTCAGCAACCATCTGCCCAGCTGAAGTGCCCTTGAGCAAGAGTTTGAATCCTTACCAGCTCCGGGGTTGATGGAGGAAGAGTCGTGCGAAGAGGAGAAGTTTTAAAAAGCTGCATGGTCTTCTTTCACTTCAGTGACATTTATTGATCACCTCTCGTCAATAAACGTCAGTGAAGCAAGGGAAGAATGTGGAGGTTTTTGAGTTTGGAAGGTGAGCTCGTTGCGGTTTAGGTCTAAAAAAGGTTTAGTTTTACTGTTGAGAGCAGAATGTGTGCTGCGATGAGTTGTGAGTGTGTTTTGATGTATTAGGTTGCATTAGAAGGCAACAAAAGCTGTTTTGAGATTGGTTGATTTAATATTGAGGTGGCTGGTGTTGAGTTGGTGTGTGTGTGTGTGTGTGTGTGTGTGTGTGTGTGTGTGTGTGTGTGTGTGTGTGTGTGTGTTGAACTGTGTGCTGCTGAGTGTGGTAGTTGTGTTGAGCGCCTCAGACTGGCTCCTCTCTCTTTACTCGGCACATCTGTTGTACATTAAACTACAGCTGGAGCCTTTCCTCAAAGACACATGTTTCCACATGCACACACACACACACACACACACAGAAAGGAAGTAAATCAAACCGCTGCTCGCTCATGTCAAATGTGACATTTTCTCTATCGGTAGAGATTCACTCAGCTGTCAGTCATTTCCAGCTGTTAGAAAGAAGACTAGAAAAAAAGAGGAATTGAGTTAGAGAAAGAACAGCAGTACAACTGTGTCTAGTGGAACCAAAGAAGTCTGTTAAACTCACTGAAAAATGATTTATTGCTTTCCATTTTCCTCTATTTACCCCACACCTAAAATAGGTAAACAAGGCACTTACGCTTGCATACCATAATTTGTCTGATAGTCATGCATGGCTTTGCATTTGCTTGACTAGTAGTGTGAGCGTCTATCAGTTTGAGCCTAGGAGGAGAATCATCTTGAGAAGAAACACATTAAATGCATATTATCCTGCATGTTAGCCAACCCACTTGAGTGTTTTCTGACCACCTAAATGAAAAATTGAACTCCAGAGATTCCAATAGCCGGGTTGTGTGTTCACTCTGCATGTCATTTTAGGTAGCAATGTTTAACAGATGATTTTGGGACGTGCTGGTTCTGGCTCTTGCTGCTCGGCGACTATTGAAAACACGTTTAAAGTTGACATTTTTAAACTTATAGCACCGTGCGCTCATGAGTGCTGAAAACATGTTAAGCACCGTCTGTAACACTCAACAGTGCCACAGTCTTTTCCATTGAAATCAACACAGAAAAAGAAGCCAGCAGTGCCAGATGGAGGAAACGTAGCACTGCTCTTGCCCACAAAGATGCTAAAGTACTCTTAGAGAGTCTTAAACCTTCATCCAAAACCCAGCCAGCAGCTTCACCACTAAAATCTCCCCCAAAAGCCAGGGAAAACTGTGGAAGCTGCGGTCCTCGCCGACTACATGAATGCCTCCTATAACATAACACAGACTGAGGAGGCTTGTTCACTTCTCATGTTCTTCTTATGGCTGTGATTCAGAAACAAGACCGAGATGAAAGGGTTGAAACAGCTGATTGTCAAATAGGTTAAAAAACGGATTCATATTTTTCTCTTTGTGAGTTAGCCTTGCGTGAGATTGCGATGAAAGGTACTAAAAAAGACGCTATTGAATTTCTCGGGCAGGTGTGTTTATTCTGCTGTATAAACTGAAAAAGAAAAGGCTGACTTTAGAGATACGGGCTCTGATTGTGTTTCTTCAGCAGAGAGGGAGGATGTGGCGCTGAATACGGCCGATACTGTGCGAATAATGCTTTCAAACCATATTGCATTCTCTCAGTGCTTCTGCTTTCTCCTTGCATTCAGTTCAAATAAATTGAAAAGTGATTTTCTACAGAGGGCAGAATGAGAATATACTTATAGAGCACATTCTGTCTCCTCACGGTGCTTATGCTTTCTTTTTGGAATTGGAGCTTATAGTTGCTGACTACAGAATTTAGTTACAAGACTTGAAAATGCTTTCAGTGCACATAACTTACTATAATGTGAAGCCAGGTCAAGATTTGTTATTGCGCTGACTACTAAGCAGTCTGTTGCAAAATATTGGTAAGAGGATTATTCATATTACACAAACTCACTCAGATGAAAATTCAATCTGACAGGTTTACAAAATACAACAAACAGGTTTATAAAGAGGTTTTGAAAATGCGAACCCTTTCTTCTGTTTCACACACTGAATTGAAAGTGGACTTAATTAAATATACTGTCTCTTTTTCTGTCTCTCTTTCTGTCTTCCTCATCTCCCCATCTGCAGAGCGTACCAACTCCAAACCCATTCTGACTGGCACCCACCCAGTCAATACCACTGTGGATTATGGGGGAACCACGTCCTTCCAGTGTAAAGTCCGCAGTGACGTCAAGCCGGTCATCCAGTGGCTTAAAAGGGTCGAGACGGGCGATGAGAACAAATACAACTCCACCATCGAGGTACGCACATGCACATAAACACACAAGTCTTTATCATTTTCACAATTTATCTGGCAAAACGTTCACGGTTTCCTTGAAGTAAACTTTTCCTTGATTTGATCTGATCTGATCAAAGGTCGGGGACCACCGGTTCGTGGTCCTGCCCACGGGGGAGGTGTGGTCGCGTCCCGACGGGTCGTACCTCAACAAGCTGCTGATAACCAGAGCCAAGGAGGAGGACGCCGGCATGTACATCTGTCTGGGAGCCAATACTATGGGCTACAGCTTCAGGAGCGCCTATCTCACCGTGCTGCCAGGTGGGAGAATGAAAGGGGACAGAGGGACAGAGAGAGAAGTGTTTATGTCTATGTCTATGTTTATGTTTATGTCTATAATATACAAGTTCTGTCTGGGCACCAGAACTGTGAGAGGCAGAGAGAGATATAAATATACATAGAGAGAGAAAGAGCAATACCTTTATATATCTCTCCGGGTACCAATACTATGGTGCACAGCCTAAGGGGCAGTTATATGACTGTTTTGTGGGTGTGTATAGAGGCTTTGTAGTTGCACAACAACTCTCCCAGCAACCAAAGTTGGGTGTACACATAACAATATTTAAATATATAAAGACTTACCTGAAATAGACTGTTGTGGTGTGGCTGTCAATTCAGTAATGTTAGAAGTAAGAGTGAATAGTCTAATAAGGTATATTTGTTACCAAATTTAGGTTACTGTGACACGGTGAAGTGTCTTGGCTCTAGACCCTTTGGTCCTACCAATGCACACCAGCTTCTACTAGATGCATTTATTGTGTGCAAATCATATGTATTGACATCAAGACAGTTATAGTTAGCAAACCACACACTAAGATTAGCTAGCTAACAAGCTTACATTATCTAAACGCAAAATAAATCAGATGTATCAGTCAACAGCGCAGAAGTTAACCATGTGTTTTGAATTCTGTTGAGATGGCCAAGTCATATGAAACACAACAAGCTATTGTTGAGCAAGAACTGCAGACCTCCAATATGGCCAACCAGTGTGTGTTACGTCACCTGAAAGAATTTATTGTTCATTATAGTATTGTTAAAACAGTACATTGCTTTGACATCTAGGCAGATGATTTTCTCTTACTTTTGATTGGTTTTTCCTCTAATTTCTTTCAATTTCTCATCTCTTTCCCACCCACCAGACCTGAAGCCCCACATCAACCCTGTTCCCACGGCGACAGCCCCCAGCCTCCCCTGGCCCGTCATCATCGGCATCCCAGCGGGCGTGGCCTTCATCTTAGGCACCGCCCTCCTCTGGTTCTGCCAATCAAAGCGCACCTGCTCCACCTCCTCTTCCTCCTCCTCCGCTCTGCCCGCCTCCCAGCGTCCGCCGGCGGCCAATCGCGACAGAGCCTGCCCGCCGCTTCCTCCTCAACCGGCCAACGGCGATAAAGATTGTCTTTCTTACGAGGACTACGTCGCCCATCAGCAGCAGCTTCTCCTCGCTCAGGGTGGCGCGGGATTGGCTCCCAAGGTCTACCCGAAGATCTACACGGACATACACACACACACGCACTCGCACGTGGACGGGAAAGTGCACCAGCACCAGCACATTCACTACCAGTGTTAGCATCAAGGCTAGCTGTAAGGTGCTTTCACATTCAAAATCTCTCTGAAAAACTTTCTGCTACATATCAGCATGTTACTGTGCACAGACTCAGTCGCAATAGTCCACGCTGCTTGTTGACATACAGAGCATGGAGCATGGGAAGCCACATGCAAAAGCCCATGTGGACTTATATACAGAAACATGGGATTAGTGTTTCTGCGTTGTTTCTCTCTCCCAGCTCACTCTTCTGCAGCCATACAAGTTACTGAATTTACATCGACTCATTCAGGATACAAACAATGAAGAATGGAAAGAAAGAGAAGACACAAGTGCATCACCAAGAACATTATTTTCAGCCAATCTGTTGAAATCCCCAAAGATGCTTTATTCAAGCCTTTTTGGGATTTTTTTTTTTTTATTATATGCGATCTCTTGCGTAGATCCGTAAATCTCACCCCATTTCCCTTGAAGCCTTGTGTTTGAAGCGCCAGCGAACCCGACGTCTTCAAAGTAACCTGACAGCTTTGGCTCCCATGTAACCCCCGAGCATGCTCAGTGAGATTTATCTCCGTCTGCTGTTTTAAGTACCTTGGACACAACTACAACCTCCTCAGCAGTAAAACAAATACGGCACACTTACCTTACAAGGATCCAAATATATTCATGTATATAATGGAATATGATTATGGCATTAACGTTTAGCAGGCTACTTCATCCAGAGCGACCTATAAAGAACAATATAGCGTGTATGTACTGTAATAGCTTATATTCAGAGTATATCTCAGGCGTCAGCCCAACTGAGCCACATGAACCACAGATCAAGACGAGCTCCGCTGTATCCACACCATTGGCAAAGACCAGAGGGCTTCTGTTTTTTGTTTTTGACAGCCGTTGTGAAAACTGTCCAGCTGCTATCTGGGTACTGTATGAAAAACACTTCATGTCAAACTGAGCTTATGAACTTAGACAGAATCATTGGTTTTCCTGGATCTCTTTTAGTAGATTATTTTTGGCGGCGGCTGCAGTGTGACTGATATGGAAAAGCAGTTCTGTTACGACCAGCGGGTTTCTCCAGAAAAGACTTTGTTTTCGCTCCTCGGTTGCAGAAGTAATCGTTAGGTCTATTACGACTCTGCGATGAGTGAATGTACTGACAGGTCCTGTCTCGTTGCAAACCTCCTTACTTCCTGGAGAATGGTGGCATTTCCCGTTTCATATCATCTCCTTTTCGGCGTCGTTTGATGCTCGCTGACTTTGGAAGAGAGAGGGTGAGACGGATCAAGGATATCGAATCTCCTCATGTCAGATGTTCAACCTCTTCAGCCAACAACGCAAAGGGATTGTCAACGATGCCTTGGTGTAAAATGGTGCCTTGTAAAAATTGTTTCCAGATTTCACGGATTGCTTTCGGATCGTTGGATATGTAACGGATTCTTGTTAATCTGTTATGAGATTTGGTGGGCTGGAAGGAGACTTCATCGTAAACTTGGTAACATAAGAAACTAAAAGACAGCCCTCAAATCTCTTCTCTCCAAGTTGGAGGCAATCGACTCAAACGGACCGTACATCTCTTTGAGTGGTCTGACAGAGACACTTTGTGAGTGATGTAAGTGAACAGGGATTGCATGTGCTCTGTTCTCCTCTACAGACAGTTTGTTACAAGGCAAAGGACCTCTGGAGACATTTGTTGTCTCTTGTGTTTGCATGTGAAGAAGAAAAGTTTTGGAAAAGGGCTGCCTTCACACCTAGGACCTGTTCTGAAATCTCGAAAATCTAAATGCAATCAAGAACTTAAAGGTTCTAGATGCTGAAAAGTAATATGATGGTGATGCAGCTTATTTGAACTGAAGTTACTATCAGTATTGTTGTTATTATCAAAATTTAGAGCCATATCATGGAGAAAGTCATTCAGATCGATGATTAGTCAACATGGCAACACCCACTGAGTAGCTATAAGTATATAAAATGCTTTGAGTGCTGCACATCGGCAATCAATTCCAATCAATCACTGCTCAGTACATTAAAGGATGTGTCTGGGATGTTTGGATCTGTATGTTTTGTTTCGCTCACCAGCATCAGTGCTTTCAGCAGGTGTGTTGCATTGACCCAGACCTCATGGAAAACCAGTCCCAACAGACCTTTTTATTGGACAGCCAGTTACAGCCGACTTTCTCTTCCTCTTTTGCTCTTGAATTCTCAGGTGGCCATCTTGTTGTTCCTGTGTGTTGCTTATGAATCTGACCACTATATAAAAAAAACTGTGTAAAGTGAAATTACGATATGCCTTCGACTGCTTCAAATTACAGCACTCTTTTAAAGGTACGCTCAGTGATGTAATCTTGGAAAAAAGAGGGGTGACCCTGTCCAGAGATGTTTGCAAAAAGGAAAAGCTCATGGTTAAAATTTTTGGGATGTTTATGTAGCATGCAGCCTACAGATAACCTCAGAGGCATAAAGCAGTGATCACATTGTGCATGTCATACCTCTAATACTGACAAGCTGTGACAAAATTGTCTTCTTCTAATTCATCCTTCTACTAGATTGACCCTGTCCTCTTATGTACAAACCTACTATATAACAGCAAATCCATGCAGCAAAGGAAACACATGCTTATAAGTAAATGATTGCAGTACCAAAGGGGATCCAGATGCCTCCATAACACACACCTGACGACAACTTTAACTGAAACATCGGGTGTCAATATGTCTTGGCTCTTCATTAAATATGGACGATACCTGAGCCATCGCTCTAGTGTCCTTCCCTTTGAAATGTTTGTTTCCTATCCTCTCACCATCTCTTCTTCTCTTTTGAAACATCTCCTAACAAAGTCACCCTGAACAACAACTGCATCCTTAAGTCTACCATTAAAAGATTTTCTTCTAAAGTTGGAGGGGTTGAAAGCTTGCCAAAAAACAAAATAATACAGCATATCTCATTCAATACTGTGTTTCTCTGTGAAAAATGTCCTCAGATTGAATTCACTTTTTTTTCAGTTGTTTTACGTGTGTTTAGCCCATGTAAGTTTTATGTGTCAAAGCTAATGGACTGCCAAATAGAGAGACAGACTGTGTATACATGCACTTACCACTAGTATGTCGATGGAATGAAATAACCCTAGTGTTGAAATGAAACTCATTGTTACATGCTCTGTAATTTAGGGAGAGGTGCTTTGGACCATACAGTACCTCTGGTGACACATTGGCCCACAAAGAATTGTAAATCCTAAGGAATTGTCTCTGGATTCGAAAAAGGCAAAGCGTTGTTTTTAATTTATTTTCTTTTGACATGATTTTTTTCATATAATTGGGCATTATATATGTAATTGATACATATGCGTTATGATTATCCAAAAAGGAAAAGAGTCATAGCATGAACGGATGACATTTTGTCTTATAGTCATAATGTAAGCTATGTAGCAAATACCATGTACGTATCAATGTAAGATATTTATATGTGCTGCCGGAATATACAAAACTTTATCGATAATCTTTGTATCGACAATCTTGTACAGTCTATTGTCATTTAGGTTGAAAATTTATTTTCTCCCATGCTGAAGCAAAGTTTCTGTCTCATGGAAACATTTTAATCATTTTATTGGTGCCATTAAAAAAAGACAGTAAATCTGAGTAATATTGTCCTTGCTGTTAAAGATCCATTATGTAATAGTTTCATGAAGAATTATTGGCTTATTTTCAATATAAGAAATATGTTTAGGCTGAACAAGAGAAGTCATGTGGTCAGGAACAACCACTGGCAGGCAGAAGGTGAGTGAACAAAGCAGATTCTGACAATATATAAAAAATACTAGTCATTCTGCAGATTTCTTTTTAAGTGAATCACTTTCTTTATGTTATCAAACCAACAAGTGTAACACCGAAATCCGGTCGGAAGAATTTCTGTGTTGCACTTAAAGAATTCACTTAAAGAATGACTATTTTTTTTTATATATTGTCAGAATTTGTTCTCATTTGTTTATGTGCTAGAAAAGTGTGATTTTCAGACCTGTTTCGCCATACAATGGCAGTGAATGGAGAGAGAAAAAAAAATGCAATTCTCCAGTAGCCTCTACTGGAGCAACAGATAACAGAGAATTGCCGATTTTGGGGTTATAATAATAATAATAACTTTATTTGTATTGTATATGTAGCACTTTTCTAAAAACAATGTTTACAAAGTGCTTTACATACAATAAAATCCAAAAGCAGCAATAAAAGAAAATAGGCATAAAAGGTAATATATGAGGTAGACAGGTACAACTAAAAACACACAAACAAACAGAGATACAATTAAAAACAGATCGAACTTTACATAAAAGTGTGTGCCGAAAAGAAATGATAAAAAATAGGAATAAAAGGTAATACAAGAGATAAACAGGTGCAGCTAAAAATAAACAAACAAACAAACAGAGGCTGTCCAGGAGGCTACACAACCCAAGGTACTACCAAAGTTCAACATCACATCAACATCATAAGTAATGCTGCGAGTAACACTGACATATCTGTCTATCTCTCTATCACATGTTCTCTTTCTCTGTCCCAGATCACTCTCACACGCTTTTTGTTCACACACACACACACACACACACAAAAGGATTCCATATCCAGTATACTGCAGTACCAAGGGACCATCTTTAAGTGAACGTCCTTCCCTAAATAGTTGTAGCTCTTCAGTTGTGGGAGCAGCAGCCGGCGGTTCATCCGTCAGCGTGTCTGTCCGGGGAGACGACAGATGGACAAGCGTTGCGTGCAGACGGAGGGTGTGAAGGCCCAGCGTCTCCCTATCTGACTCATTTAGGAGAGGAAGATGATGAAAGAAAACACTGATGAAAGAACGGGAGCACTGCAGAAAGAGTGTAAACTAAATCCTCATTTTAAAAAAAAATTTGGTGGCATCTTTGGTGCTCAGCGCTCATTGCTGTGGTGTTTCTGCACTGCACTTCCCAGAGATCACCTGTCAATCAGACAGTGTCTTTTTCCTTGTATTTTCTGTTTATGCAGTTTGAGTTTCTGCAGGTGGAAAATGTAAAAACTTCCATGAACTGGCTAATGACTGAACTTACTCTTAACTCTTTTGGCACTTTTCAGAGCAAAGTAACAAAGCGCATTACAGACAAATCAATAAATAAAACCCAGTAAGATTAATAGATATCAATTAAAGAGTTGTAAAGAAAAACGGGGACAAAGGTAAACACGTCGTCCCCCATGAATGATGCGGTCTCCCTCTGGGCCAATCAGGACCAAATTTTGACCTGTAATTGGAGTCTCCTCCTCGGGCCAATCAGGGTCATTTTGAAAATGCTGTAACACAGTGGTGAGATGCATCATTTCCCAAAGTTTCATCAAAGTCCAATGAGTGGTGTCTGAGATAACAAGTGATGGACGAAATGGACTGATTTAATATATACATCCCATGATACCTTTTTGAAAAAAGACATGATTGTAAGGGAGGAGAGAGGGCATTGGGTTGAGGGCATATAGGAGGCGGAGGGGAAGAGAAAGGAGCTTGAGAAAAGGAACAATGAAAACATACGGTGAAGCAGCACCTCACAGGAATTTGCGGTTTAGAAATTTCTGCAAAGTCAAGAGTTTCCCACGACTATTTCAAGGGGTGGCGATTTTCACCAGTCCCTGCATTTTTACTGCTTATTCCCCCCTCGTATCATTTTGAAAAATGACCAGGCTGCGACTTAGTTTCACCCCAATAAATCCTGATAAATAAATAGACAGAGGGAGAAGTTAGTGATATTTTGGATTAAAGCTGTGAAAGTCTCTCGGTGCTGTGAAAAACAAATAGACTATTGTGCAATTTGTATCAGGAGCTGTGCCTTTTTCTCACAAAGATGGTTATAGAGGCAAAACATATTAGATTGAGCATTTTTGTCTTAGAGATAGAGATAGAAGAAGGGGAAGTATGCAAAACTGACCCGATGAAAGATAAACGGCAGGTGTGGGACTTTACAAGGTTCTTTTCTTTTTCAACGTTCAACTCTCATTCTTTTCTAATCTGAGAGATTAGCGTTTTCCTGCGTTAACGTGTGTCTTATCGCCTCCCATGAATTTGATTGACTTGAAGATTTAGGGGAGGAAGAGGTGGAAGACAGACAGGAGGGAAGCAAAGGGGGGAAAGGTTGAGGAGGAGGATGACACAGAACTCAGCTGCTGACAGATGTGTTGAGCTCACCGCTGCCTGATGAGAGGAGATGAGAAAAGGGAGAGGAGAGGGGGAGAGAGGAGTGAGAAGGGAAGAGATGTGAGGGATAGGATGGGAGGAGAGTTGGCCGCTGAGGCCACATGCCTTTTGCCTCTTGTTAAGGCTCCTCTTTGATCTGTCATTTCAATACCCAAAGCCAAAATACTCACTGTCGTTTAACATTAGAATGAAGAGAAAGTTCTATATTTTTTATATTTTACTTTATAGGCATTATAACAGACATCTTATCAAGAGTGACTTGCAGTGAATGTTAGAGTGAATTAAGTTTCAGTTCTTTTATCAATAACATGTCACTGATTCAATGCCAATATGTATTCTTTAGATAGAAGCCTGTTGCTGCACACAGAGATATGGCATATTACCAAAAAATGTAACATTATAACTGAGCTATGGAAGAGGATTAGGGCCACCTGTGAAAAATTTGAGTTCTGAGATCAATATCAGACTTCTGAGAATACAATCAGAATTCTGAGATTCTGAGAATAGTCAGAATTCTCAGAATAAAGTCAGAATTCTGAGATACTGACTTTTTTCACGTGGTGCTAATCCTCTTCCACACTGAGCAGAAGGGTTTGTGAGCTGCATTTTTTTTAAAATCTATTTAAACCAATTAAGAAGAAATGATTTACACTGACAGTCTGGGATCCTGTGAATCCAACAGTTGCTTGCTGTTTACTGCTCAGAAGTATTTTGTACCACAAGAAAAGTTGCATTGAGACTCATACAACTTTTCACAATCAGGAAATCTCTTATCTATATTTGTTGATACTGAAACATTTTTCATGTGAGAGCACATACACATTTTTACATTATCTTGTGTTTTTATTTGTTGCCCAGAGAACCTTCTGGTGTGTGACCTGGCTGGGTAGAGAGCTTTGAATCCATTAAGACATTCTTTGGCTGATGAAACTGCTGTTGTGTTAATAGTGAAACTCTGTAATGTAAGCCTGTTACATCCTCATTTAAAACAGTCCTGGATTGGATCTGCTAACCTTGTATATAGACATGTTCTCCAGAGAGTTTAGTGGTAAAGGGCACATTGATGGATCTATACAGCACAATTCTTATTTATTTGTTCAGAGCTGATTGAGGGTTTGTAGGAAATTCACAAAAGGAATTTGTGTGGGTAAGAAATTCATAAAGGGATTTAGAGTCAAGGACCAATGCAAAGGTGACTGCATGAAGCAGTGTTAACTCACCCTCGTTAACTAAAAAGTGTATAAAATTTCCTTTGTTCATTACTAAAAAAATTCCCTCTGAAACCCCCTAGCTCTCAACAGATGTGGTCTAGCAAGCCTTTCTGCTCAGTCAGAGAGGTTTCCAGTATGCAGTTGGCTTCCCTGGGCTGTTCGGTCTTAGGTAAATCCTTAGGTCTTACTTTCCTTAGCTCACATAAATCCTATAATGTGAATACTCGTCATTATACAGAAATGCTTTGCATATCTCATCCTAAACACGACGGTTACGCGACGGTTCTTCAGAGGTTCTTTGGTTGTAATCCTAAGGGAAAAGAGATTTTTTTTTCTTTCTTTAGTGTGACCCTTCAGGGAGTTCTACAAAGCACTATAAATTAACTAAAAGAGTTTCCATAACACCACAAATTCAATTCAGATTGAGAGTTTGTTGCTTAACCTGAATGAAACATTTAGCCCTCCTACTTTGTGGTCTAGTAAGCCTGTTTGCTCTCTCTGGGAGGGCTCCAGTGGGCCGGAAATATGTTGAAGAGTTTGTAGCCTACAGAAGAGATGCTTCAAAGAGTTTCTACAAAGAATAAAAAAAAAAAAAAAAGAACAATGACACCAACAATGACACTGGACATTGGCAATACTGTTTTCATTGAACGTTTTTGAGAATGAAACCTTCAGCCCTCTGGAGCTTGTGGTTTTTACAGGCCTTTCCGCTCCAGTGTGTTCCAGGTGTGGCTGGCTGGGCAGACGGGTGTGAAGCCAGTGAGGACATTCCTGACCTGGGTTGAAATCATTGGAATTTTTTTTTTTTCTTCCTTTGACAAGAACCTTCGAAAAGAGTTTTACAAAGCACTAAAAGTTTCACATCGCAACAATAATGGTTCTTGGCACCAGTGGAACCTGATTTTTAAAGCACCTTTGCATGTTGGCGGCCCCAAATGACAGTGAGAGACAACTGTTTGAATTATTTGACCTAAGTATTCAGAGATCATGTAACCTGATGTCAATAAAGTCTCATGCTTACCAACCCAGCTGGTGATCACTTGACACCAAAGGGATGAAATAGGCAAAAGCTCTAACGCTGTTGAGTCCAGTTTTCTCTGGACGGGGCTTTTAGTCGCTGCGGTTTAGGAAAAAGTTTTGTATTTCGGTCTTAAGTTTTGATTCATCACTTTCTGTGGGCAGAGAAGTGGTCACACCCAACACCAGAATTTCATTTGGGCAATTAAGGCAAATCTACAGCGTCTCAACTACAGTAGTAGGGATGAAACACTCCTCTCTGTTGCAGCCCCACTTCCTGATTTAGGCTGCTAAGACAGGTGTATTTTTACATAAACATCTTGTCAAGTGCAGCTCTAACCGGGGAGAAACCTCCAGCCCTTTAGACCTCATGGTCTTGCAGGCCCCTTTGCTCTCTCAGGGAGGGTTGCGCTGTGCGGTTGGCTGGGTAGAAGGGTGTGAATCCACTGAGGAGATTCCTGGGCCGTTGAGTCAACAGCAGCTGTGGCTGGTGATGAAGAGAAGCTGTCCAAAAGGGCTTTTTACCGGCAACTGCCTTTTCACTGTGAAAGGACTGCTCAGGTGAATGGAGTCAGTGACCATGAAGGGCACACACACATCCACACACACACACATATTCACAGACACCTGGGAAGACACCTACGCACACACACTCACCTGAGAAAGAGATTGACACACACACTCCACACATATGTGCACACAAGTACACATGGGCGTATTCACACAGGTGTTGAGGAAACACACACACACACACACATACAAGTATGCACAAAAACTCACAGACACAAAAGCACACAGACGCATGCATGCATCTCGTGCACACACACACACACACACACACACACACACACACACACACACACACACACATTCAGTTGGGAGACAGACACCTGGCTGGCATTGAAGCGCTGCTCTGTTTGCATACCTCTCCCTCTCCACTCATCCTCCTCCACACAGCCACAAAGCTGCCATTAAAACTAGGAAAACAAAAACACAAAAAAGAGGCTAAAAGGGGGCAACAGGCGGTTTCCATCCTTCCTCCTTCCCCCCTCCCTCCCTCCCTCCTTCTTTCCCTCCCTTTCTCCATCTCTCTGTACCAAATGTTTACCTTCCCCCGTGAAAAGAGAGGGATGTGGACGGACAGGGTGAGAAAAGAAAGAAATCTGGCGGAGGGGAAGGGAGCCAAGGCCTTTAATGTCCGCCACAGAGCCGTGACAAAAGCCTCCTAATCTCGGTGTTGTCTTTCGGCCCCTTTTTCTCCCCGCACATCCTGCCAAGTGTGTGTGTTTGTGTGTGTGTGTGTGTGTGTGTGTGTGTGTGTGTGTGTGTGTGAGAGAGAGAGAGAGAGAGAGAGAGAAAGAAAGAGTCGGTGTGTATTAGCATGTGGCAAGAGTGTGTGTGTTTGTTAGATAAAGTGTATATGCGCATGGCAAGGAGGACGTGTGTGTGCACGTGTGTTTGTGTCAAAGCGATTTTGTGTGTGCGATAGGGTGTGTGTGTGTGTGTGTGTGTGTGTGTGTGTATGACAGGAAAGGAATCTTTCCACAGCCGTGCTGACATCACTCAAGCACGCATGGGACAGTCGGAGAAGGCCGGGCCCCTTCAAAGGCAACAGCCTGCCTGCCTTCACATGTGGGACATCTGTGTGTGTGTGTGTGTGTGTGTGTGTAGGCCTATTGAAGAAAATATGAGCAGTCCCAGCGACCCATCCTCACCTGTTCCTCTTTGACTCATAAACCACCCCTATAGAGCTCTCTTCCTCTAAAATGCAACAAACCTGCTTGTGTGTGTGTGTGTGTGTGTGTGTGTGTGTGTGTGTGTATGTGTGTGTGCATGAGTACTGGTGTAGCAACTCCTTGATGTCATCCTTCTCACCTCCTTCAAAAGCAGCAAATATGAATGTGTGTGCGTGTGTGTGTGTGTGTGTGTGTGTGTGTGTGCATGTGTGTGTGACCTCCTAAGTGTCTCTTCCTCATCCTGTAGATTCCTATCAAAGGCAGCTGTGGTCCAAGGCTTCCACACACAATAGTGGAACGCAGATCTAGTGTTATAGACAATGCTGCGATGGACAATAGTGCCATCTAAAGGCCATTCAGTGTAATGACGGGTATGTTGTAAAATACTCCAATTTACTTTTCTGTAATTGACACCTGACACTGTCCCTCACCTACTATAAAGAACTATAAAGAAAACTGTAACTTTTAAAATATTTAAATCTTTTAAGTAAATAGAATGTCTGTGTTCCCATGACAACGAGTACTATCAAAACATCCAACAAACTATATTTCTGGATCGATCTCAATGATTTTTTGGACGCAGACAAAACGATAAAACATTTTAAACCAATCAAATTAAAGTTCTAAAAAAGAAGGCGGGCAGAGAATTCAGTAGAGAGTGATGCTTCCTTTGCTGAGGAACTTATTACAGATATCGCGGTAGTGTGAATGCTTGAGCAACAGCATTTGTGTCATTTATAGTTATCTTCATAGTTATTGTTCTAGATGTGAATGTACCTTGCAAGTTTTTTTTGCATTTTGATAATATGTCAGTAAGTCAGATCTGTGGAAATTTTAAGATTTTGGGAGGGGGATTTTTTTTTTTTTTAACTTTATTTCATAGTTTACAGTAGAGAGAGACAGGAAAGATGGAAGGGAGGGGGAGTGGGGGATATGCGACAAAGGTCCCAGGTCAGATTCAATCTGTCCCTGCCAAATAAGCCACCAGGACGCCTCAGACCCAAAGAAATATTTGAACCAGTTGAGGTGTGTTTAGTTTATCTTGCTGCACCCTTCAGCAGCTTCAAAAGTAGATACAAAAGTACAAGATGTCAGACATTTACTGTACAATACCTACAGTACCTTAAACCTTACTTTTGTTTCAAATAACAAAGCTAAAGTAAAGACAGCAGGAGATAACAAATATCTTGATGAGGGGAATAGCAGTCCAATTCTTCTTGAGAAAGAATAGGGGGTTTAGTGCGAGACGATTATGAGAACAGGGAAAACACAGACATTCTGAATTATTTCTCCCTGGTGGCTTTGTGATATAACATGTCAACCAAGAAGGTCTTTATCAGGCATCTTTTGTTTTTTTCCCCAACTTAAATGTTAGGAATGAAAGATGCCCGGGATCATAGATCATGAGCTGTAGGCAGCACAGACACACTTTCTGTTCAGGTCAGAAAGACGAATAGCTCCGGTGTGAAATCATTTAGTTCATGTCGTGTCTTGCCTAGGGGGGGGATTACACTTAGAGCAGCAAAGGTACAAGGCTGAAATACTGAGTGACAAAGTGTGAAATCTGGATCAGATTAAGTGAGAAGCTTCTCTCACATACAGAAAGAGAAAGAGAGGGAGAGGGAGAAAGGGTGAGGGAGGGTGGACAAGCTGTGGGAACACGCTGCTGAATAATCACCACTGACATCAGAATAGTTTTCTTTAGCTCTCTGAAGTGGCAGGGCTCATTTGTACAGCCTGGAGCCATGCAGGGCTATGTGTGTGTGTGTGTGTGTGTGTGCGTGTGCGAGAGAGAGAGAGAGAGAGAGAGAGAGAGTGTGTGTGTGCGTGAGAAAGAGTACTCCGAATTTTGTGACTTTTTTAAACCAAAATGCTACGCACATTTAGTATTATTACTGTAATTACGTGTGTGAAAGAGGGGTAATGTGAAAGAGAAATCACCCAGTGTGTGTGTGTGTGTGTGTGTGTGCGCACGTAAGGGAGAGATTATTCTGATTTAGTCTTCTCCCTGTCAGTGCGTGACACAATGACAGCTTAGTCTGCCCCGGGGAGCCATTTCTCTCTAAGTGGACCTTAAAAAACAGGAAACGACTTCAAATCCCACTGGAGCGCAGAGGAGGATCAGGCCTACTGCCTCTGTACAATAGCCTAACTACACACACACACACACACACACTCGTAAATGCTTGCATACAGACAAGTTAGTACCGACAAGAAACCTTCATTCAATACACATTTTATCTTTTACACACAGAGACTCAACACACACGCTTACACAGAAATAGAGTCACACCTGAGCTCTTCAAAACACCGGTAGAGAGACAGACAGAAAGAGAAAGAGAGAGAGAATCTACCTGTCTGAACACATCATGCCATCCTCGCCACCCACTTCACCGCGTCAGCTTTTTCCTTTTTGTGATGACTTCAGGTGATATCATGTTTCTATGTGGCTACGCTTGACACTCTATTTGCAGCTGTTTTGTAACAGATATCAGGGTGAAAAAATAACGTATTACTGAAGTTGCAGCCAATAGACCCAGGAGTGTTGAAAACTTGTTGAGGAGAGTTGGGTAGCTCACTGTGTTGCTACCCCAAGTGCTGCACAACCGCTGCAGGAAAGGCTTTCATGATTTCACTGCAGCATGAGTCTGTCAACCTCATCCATCTCTCTTTTTGACTCCAGTCAGTAGGCGTATTTTTCATAATCCTAGTTTAGCTTTGTAAATTGAACAGGTGCTGCTGCAGCGTTGTGACAGTCACGTGGAATTGCGCCTTCGGCTAGAGGCTATTAAGGATCTACATGGGTTCAGGCCTGTAGGTCTCTCTCCTGGATTACTGGAGGTAATTCACTGTCAAATCCAGTCACAAGCATGCGAATGACAAGAAAGATGTGTAAAATTTCTGGTTATTTGCTGTGTGGCCCTGTGTTGCTCAGTAACAGGAACATGATACTAACACTGTCAGGGTGTGATCCTAACCATACTAAAAATGTCTGCACTCGGTACTATACGGCACCTTGGACAAAAGCATCCACCAAACAGCGTACTGTATTATATAAAGTGATTATATACTCACATTATATACTTTCCTGTCTGGTCATCCTGTCATTTCATTCAAAACTGAATGTGAGCCAGAAAAGTCTTCACTACATTGCAATCACGTTTCAAACCTCAAAATGCTCATGTGAAAGACGAAGTTGCAACCAAGCACAGTACAACAACTATAGAATATCAAATTCAACAACAACAAGGTTCATGTCACTATTTTATTCATATTTTATTGTTGGGACTGTGACAAACTCAGATTTCAACAGTACAGAGTAAGAGTTTAGTTACTAATATACAGTTTGATGGATCACAGCTCGGGTTCTTAGACTTTACAGCTCAGCACCCAAAAAGTAAATTTAGTTTCACCCGGGGATCCAGGGTAATTAAAACATACCAGCGCTCACTGGAAACAGGCTGGTGACTCATTTTAGGTCCTGAGTGACCTATAGTTTAAGAAATGCTGGATTACAGTACAAAGACCATCTCTGCCTAGTTAAGTTTAGAGCCGCTGGTGTTCCATTAATGCCTCCAGAAACACATCAGTGGTCAGATTTAGTTCCTTAGAGGCTTTATGGCTGGTTTGTGTGTGTGTGTGTGTGTCTGTGTGTGTGTGTGTGTGTGCGCATACATTTGTGTGCATGTGTGTTCCTCCACCAGTGAGACCTGAGACCAAATAAAATCTGACATCTCTTCACATATTTGAAGTGCTTGATTATCCCTGCCCGACATTCTGTTTTTCTGTGCATGTATATTTGTGTGTGTGTGTGTGTGTGTGTGTGTGTGTGTCTGTTAAGGCGGAGGGCAGACCAGGGAGGACATAGAGGAGTGTCTGAAGGAAGATGGGGGTTTGAAGATGGGGGACTTCCAGCCACTACTGCGACCATATGAAATATCCGGGGTTACTGGTGTTCCCTGGAAACGACTGGGAGAGGAGAGGAGAGGAGAGGAATGAGAGGAGAGGAAGAGAGGAGAGGAGAGGAGAGGAGAGGAGAGGAGAGGAGAGGAGAGGAGAGGAGAGGAGAGGAGAGGAGAGGAGAGGAACGAGGAGAGGAGAGGACAGAGGAGAGGAAAGGACAGAGGAAGAGAGGAGAGGAGAGGAGAAGAGAAGAGAGTTCATGTCAACAAGAAGTTGATTGCAGCTATTCAAATTTTCCCAGTTCTGACAACAGGAATAAACATCAAAACTAGAAATAATTGTATGCCTCCGCCAATAAACTTTGTTTTATCATTGCAAGGACAGTCTTTATTTATTGAACATATATAATTAATGTGATTATTAGGTCAACTTAAAGGATTTTGGTGTCTGCAAAAGTAAGTGACAGCACTTCCACCGTTTTTGTAGAATGACCCAAGTTTGTTTTCTCAGCTACAGTGGTAAGCAAAACATTATGATGTCACAGTGAAGTTGACCTTTGAACTTGTCATCACTTCATCATTTTATCCTATTAGACATTTGTGTGAAATTTTGTCATAATTAGCGTATGAATTCTTGAGTTATGGCCAAAAACGTCTTTTGTGAGGTCACAGTGACCTTGACCTTTGACCACCAAATTCTAATCAGTTCATCCTTGAGTCCAAGTGGACGTTTGTGCCAAATTTGAAGAAAATTCCCTCAAGGCATTCCTGAGATATCGCGTTCATGAGAATGGGATGGACTGATGGTCGGACAACCCGAAAACATAATGCCTCCGGCCACGGCCCAGTACAGAATTAACTTAGTCACCTGACTGTGGCCGAGTGCGTTGAGTGGTTGGCCAAAACGTTCTGATTGGTCGATCGGTGAGGGATGGTACCTAAACAAAGAGAGCAGACAGATCCATGCTAATACTTAACATGAGTCACACAGATATAACGGATTATAATGACTTAAAACAGTGCATGAGATATTAGAGTGTCATTATAGGCTTATACTATGGCTCTTCTTGAATCAAATGAGCTTGCTGCAAGAATTTTTTGGAAAATCCTCCAGCATTAAAGCAAAATAACAACGTCTGGAGTAATTACCAGTGTATCTCACAATATTCCCTTTACACAAACTCACACAGAGCTTCTACCCTACAGGGGCATACAGCTGTGCCTCTACCACAGTTAGCTCTATTATAAACGCTGCATATTATCCTTATTTTGTAATAACCATAGATCATCATCATCAACAGTTATTATTAGGGGCAAGAGCATTTATTATTAGCCCAATCAATCTGCTGCTGGTTAAATATTATGATTTTCTCCCATACAATATTTACTTAACCACAGACTCACACAAATATAGTGAATATCTACAAGGATCCAAACAGCATTTGTCGGCTGTCACGTCATTAATCTCCGACAACAGAAGTCAAAGCCCTTAAGGGGATAAACTGCATAATCAAAGAGGGGGAACTCTGCAGGTATCAGCCTTAAGTATTATAGCAGAGAACATCTGTATTCGTTTATCACAGTGGGTGGTTCACCTGGGGGTTTAAGCCCCGAGCAAGAAGATTTCGTGAAATGATCGCAGCATGATTCTGTCTGTTTCAATATGGCACCTCATTCATAAGTTTGCCAAAATGCCGGACAAATTCTAGATACACAGCTTTAGCAGAGAGAGAGAAAGAGGCTGAGACTCACCTCTGTTGTATCTCAGAAAGCATAACGTGACATTTTGCAAATACTTGTATCCAAAATTCCTTACAGTACCATGTCTGCATACATTGTTAGCGGTCAAACCACTATCAAACCACAATCCTGGCAGTACTAGTGTCATGCAATCTCCATTGAGCTACAGAACCAGATAGCCCAGATAGAGATGGCCAAAGCAGATCCAACTTTATGGGGAAGATTTGACAAGGACAGTGTACATTCAGCTATAGTAAGTAAGAAAATAAATTACAAAGTTTAATGACAGGAACATTAAAGCACATACCCATTCGTCCGTCTTGTGGAGGACTGATTAATGACAATCTAGGGATGGGGTCGGGCTGAAAGACAGAAAGAGAGACACACACACAAACATGGAGAGAGAAACAGCATAAATCATGAGTTTTTATTTGCTTTCAATACTTCATCATTCATCCATTCTCCGTGCACCAAAGCCATACAGTAAATGGCAGCTGATAGTTAATATACACATTTTAGAGGTGAGGGTTTTTACTTTAGGTGAGATCATGGAACTTACTTTCCTGAACAGACTTCTTCCATCCAGCTCCATGTTTTCACCGCTGCCAGATAGAGAGAACACACCTCATTAATCCTGTCGAGTTCTGCTGGCTGAGGATTGCAGTGGTGCTCAAGCTTTTTAATACCAAGACACACTTCTATGAAACAGCAAACTTTTTTGTTTCATTCCAAAATGTATAATATTTGAAAAGCTGGCACATCCTTTTACAGGATAACAGATACTTTAGGACAAAACAGAAATAAATAACTGTACTTTTTTTCCAAAAGGAAAAAGGGGAGTCCATTTCTCTTTGCTCAAATTGAGTTTGTTTGTGTATAAGCTCATAAATCTGAATTAAATTAGGTAAATTTAACACTGATCTTACAATTAGCAAAAACGCAAAGCACACATGAAAGCACCACTACAAAAAATCTTAACATCTAACTATCTTAACAAGTCACTAAGTCTCATATTCAGCCTTAAAAGCTTGAAAACAAGTCAAAACATTCTTCCACTGGAGTGGTATAATTCAACTAGATTAAATGACTTGTTTACATGGATTTGCTTTTTTGCAACAGTGGAAGAACATTGTGGATTTCTACGAGAGTTGAGAACCACTGCAGTATAGCATGAGGCTTAATGCTAAATCACTTTCAATTCAAATACAAGATCAAATTCATTGATTTGATATGACTTATCCAATGTTCCAGGAAAATCCAATATGTAAAATCGCTTTCAGCATTTAAAAAACTTCTAAATATATATCAAAATAACTTTGAATGAAGGCTCTATTAGTAAATGAATTACCATTTCAATTTACCTCTTTAACCAAAATTGAATTAACCCCCAGGCACGGTGCTAATACTGCTAATGCAAGGGGGTTAATATCCGCTATCCGTCATCTATACTATTTGCAATCAATAGAACCTAAAGTCACTCTGGATAAAACAACATTTGCACTATAAACCCAGGCAGTCAATCAATCCTGTGTCAACGGTGTCTGGGAAACCGAATAGGGATTCCTGACTAAACCAGTAAGCAAAGCTAGTACTGAGCTTATTCAGGTGTGTGTGTGTGTGTGTGTGTGTGAGAGCGTGTGTGTGTGGCTAGCCGCAGGGCAGGGCAAAGCCATACAGCAGCTAAAGCTAACATAAGCTGCCGGGGCTGAACCCAGGATATATCTTGTTTGCACTGTGAAATACCTCCTACATTCTCTCTCTCTCTTTCTCTCTCTCACTCTCTCTCTCAAAGGTTAGTGGTGTGTTATTATTGAGGTCTGAGGCATAGAGAAAGATAAAAAAAGGGCAGAGTAGAACAACAGAGCTCGAGACAGTGAGGAGAGACTGCAAATCAAATATGGACAGACAGAGAGAGAGAGAGAGAGACAGTGGAAAATTAGGGAGGGAGGGTTGAAGAGAGAGGTGAAATACTCACAGATTAGTGGTTGATGAGTGTCGTGAGAGGGACATGGGAGAGTTATATGGGATCTGTAGGACTGACAGTGCACAAAAAAACAGTAACACAACACATTAACACCCACTGTATTCTATCAGTGATGAAGAGAGAGTATTCGTTATGCAATAAACATATGAATGTACAGGGTTCGACGATAACATTTGCCCTAATGGCCCAGGGCCAGTAAGATGTCGACTTGGGCCAGTTGACTGGTGAATCAGTGTCTGAAAAACAGTTTAAGTTTCTGGTCTTTGCCTCTCTGCTTTGCCATTGACCCACTCTCTCTTTTTGTGCCTTTTTCAACCAATCAGACTGAATGTCACCCCAGAGTTACTAAGAGAGTTTTAAGCTGAAATTGTTGTTTACCTGACTTTGGTCCACATGGGGTATGGGAACTGTGGCTCATCTGGGACACTGATGAAGCTTTGGCACTGAAGGATAACAGAAATAAACATGTTGCATCAAAATACGCAGTGGTTGTAGCATAGAGAAGAGAGAACCGCTTATAACCAGACAGTTGTCGGTTTGAATCCCAGACCATTGGGGAGAGCGAATGAGCAACTTTCTCTCCTTACTTGGCAACTACCATCTAAGTGCCCTTGAGCAAGGCAAATAACCCCCAATTTCTCCAGTGGAGCTTCTCTTTTGTCATAAGTCTGTGTGTAACTGTGTGAGTGTGGGGCTAAAAAAGGCAATTTCAGTCAAACTTCCCTGGTTAAATAAAGGTTAAAAAAACAACAACACTCTCCGAAAACTAACTAAGTTACAGTCGGCCAGACAGCAACGACAGATTTATGTCAAATTAATCTCGCAACTGGACTTGCTTTATTGGTTTGAACTCCAAATACATAATTCATCCCACAGTAGAAGTCATAAATAAATTTGAGTGTAAATGAAAAAGCGCTGTTTTTGTAAGTGTGGTGCATTACAGAGGAGATAAGTTTCGCCTCATTCTGTAGGTACGTACTGTAGATAGATATATAGATAGATGGATAGACAGCTGTAAACAAATTTATATGTGTGGTGTACAGCAGAAGGGATCATTTTTCCTGAGGGATGCATTGCAGAAATCCCATTTTTTACAGCAAGTTCACGCCACTACAGCGCCTGCTGTGATGCAGCTTTCATGTGGGAGAAAAAATACTTAGAGCTAAAATGTGTTTCAGAGTTTGTGCTACAGTATGTCTTTATTTTGTTGTACTTCACAGAACATTTAAGACGGACTTTGGTGTAGTACGTATGCAGGACAGACAAACAATGGAGAGCTCTATGAGGGCTACCACAGTAAATGTTTTCTAAGACTGTTTAAAGAGTGGAACTTTTCTTTAAAAGGGCAGTTCAGGTATTCAGCATTAAATGAGGGTCCCTTTACTCCACCCAGAACTTCCACAAACATACTTAAAACACTCTCAGTTGATGATAAATTAGCTAGTCTCCTTAAAAACACTTCACTGCTCCTTTTAAGTGAAGTTCTCATTCAGTCCTGGTTCTAACTGGCCAGGACTAGATGAGCCAGGAGTGACACCTAGTGAGAAGTGAGGCATAACAGCCAGCTGGTTGTAAATAGCTTCACATAGTACAATACTGCCAAACCCAAAGAAACACTTATTTGTGTGTTTTGTCGACACACCAGCATTTAAATCCAAATCATTACAGGCTTTTCAGCCCCTGTGTATCCTCATTTACTCTAGTTTTCCTCTTCTATTTCACAAGCCCAGGATTATGATCTCTGATGAGTGACGGTACAACATACTGTCTGTGATGGAAGGAGGGTAAAGAGCACAATCTACAGGACGGGAAATTAAAACTGTCCATCAGCTAAAACAAACACATTTCTCAGGATAATGTGATTTGTGAAATAGTTAAAGACTGAAAGACTTGTTGATAACCTGTCACAGTGGCTGCTAAAGAAGAAACTTACCAGCTACAGACAAAATTTACAAGAATTTACCAACTGGTGGCTCCAAAAAAGCTCCATTTTATTTGTTATTTAATTTTAAGAATGCTTGTCAATCCCTTTAATCCTCTAATTTCAGGACAATAGCACTGGGATGTATGTATGTAACTAATGAGATTGTAGAGCGACTGTCTCTGATAATTATCTGCGGTCTGTCCTACCTCTGATGCTGAAGAGAGTTCTCCAGTTTACTGATGTAGGCACTCTGTTCATTCAGCTTCCTGTGAAGGACGACAAAACAAAGAAACGCAGCCAACTATTAATAAACTTAAATTCAGAAATACATATGAAAATGCATTACAAATGTAAACTTACTTGGCCATCTGCTGCATTTCTTGTTTCATCTTGACTAAGACCTCTTCTAGTTTCTCATTCTGAGGAGATTCATAACAGTATTAGTGATGCACTATTGTTTACAAGACGGTGTTAGGCTTTTTTAATGGAAATGAAGCCATTAATCATTTTGACTAGATTAACAGTTACATGTAAATACATTTTAGTTGGCAGTAGGGGAAGGAAACTAATGGGATTTTCATCCATCCACAACATTGGCTGATGGGCTAAAAAAACATGCCAGGCACTTTTTTCCACCTAGCAAAATTGATTTTCGAATGGCATTCAACCTCCAAAAGATGGTTGGTTAACTGCCAAAATGACTTGTAGAGCAGACTCTCTCTCTCTCTCTCTCTCTCTCTCACACACACACACACACACACACACACACAAATAATCCATTGCAGCAGGATAAATGTCTCTTACCCTTTGCTGGTAGTGAGTCAACAGTCTCTTCTGATGCCTTGCCTGGAACATTAAAACCTATGAAAAAGGATAAACCAGTGATATATGAAGTCTACTGAGAAATAATATAAAAATAGATATACTGTATATAGAGGCAAGTCTACAAAACTGTTTTAAAGCACAAACCATCTTTTGTCTTTGCCTGAATCGATGGCACTTATAAAATACTAAATAAAAGTGTTAAAGGATAAGGCTGGTGTTTTTTTAATGCATTGCTTACCGTCAACAAATCCTATGAAAATAACAAAATCAACAATGCGTTTGCTCTACTCCCGTTACTTTCTGACTTCCCACGTACCGTTTTTAGCCATCAACCCGGAAGTAATTGGCTCCAATTGTAAGCTAAAAACCTTGAAATACAGCTCACAAAGACATAGTTTCAATTTTAAAAATCGTTAACTGTTACCACGAAAAGTCAGGCTGTTGTAGTTATTACCAAATCAAATTCAAATGGGAACAAATTCTTCATTACGGGTTAGGGTTAGGGTTAACCTGCACTTAGTGTTCCAGGGTTCTCCCAAACTGCACTAAACCGATACTGTGTAAAACTTTCACTAACTCAGGACGTAATTAGTCATTTTGATAAGAGTATCACTTGATATCATTAACAATTATAGCATCCAAGCACCATCATGTCACAAAGTCATCAGTCCTCGGTTTCTCTTATCATACAAACGTGTAAATACTCAATGTAGGCCTGTGTATTGATATGAATAAAAAAGAAAATAATCAAACCTTGCTGATTTCTGTGAAGTGTTTGGTTGCCACAACATTGATGTCGGAGAACAAGGCCTTCACCTCAGAACTACTCTGTCAAAACAAAGGCATTTCACACTGATGTAATATCGGTACGATTACAAACAGTTGTCAGGCTGTTGACATGTAAGCATAGGGGCTAGTAGAGAGGTAAAATGTTGCTTGCTTGATATATCCCAAAAATAAGGCATGTATGCCATAGTTTGTGTTATCAAGAACGATGCCATCCACTTCCCCCACCCCCACAGCCCGCCCCAAAAACGTCATCCGATGATAAATTAGGAGAAAAACATGCCATCACAGGTTTACCCATCAGTAGTGTACCATAGTAAAAATGCTTACTTTGTCAGAGAGAGGAGAGACTTGGCATTTGGCATTACATATTAAACACTCCCCTTGCTTGCCTGAAAGAAAAGATACAATTATATATAGACAAAAGTACAACGAGAAGGATCAAATTAATAATCTGTCCAACATTATGTAATAGGAGCCACTGTACTGTAGCCTAAATCCAATACAGGAACTGCATAGCAGGGGATCTTAAACTGTTTCAGCATGAGACCCCAAATTAATTAACTAAGTTTAACCCTGGGACCCCTCTAAACTACTCCCACTCGTTTGGAGACCCATCAGAAACAGGCCTGTGGCCCTTTATGATGGTCAGCGGTGCCCAAAGTGGGTTCCAGGGACCACCAAGACTTTTTGAGAGGTTTCCAGGAGTCCCCAATCAAATGAGGAATAGTATAATTCCACAGTTATTTCATTTGAAGACAGTGAGAAAGTATTACAGAAATGACTGAATCAGAGATTTCACTCTCCCCACTGTAATACAACAATGATCCAGTTTGGTACCAAACCCTATCTAACTACAGATATCTTTTCAAATGTACAGTAGGTCCGCTGTTTTATTTAATGGTGGCCTAGTTCGTATGTATTTGGGGGGGCTCAGGCATGAAAAAGTGTGGGAACTCCTTGGGTTAAAATTCAGTTATCAGTTCTGCAATATCATATGAAGTCCAACAGATGTCCCTGTCTAATCACATTTTCACTGCCTGGGGCAAAGTGAATGGTAAAACTAACCTGTTTTGTATGTATGTTGTTTAAACAATGCTCAATATAAATAACAAGCAGCTAACAGCTAGATTATACTACTAATGTAAATCAACCTTTGTCTACCTTTCTGATAGCAGACACTACAGATGACATGGCCACAGGTGGTGACGGCTAGTTTTCGCTCAGCACTGGGAGACAGGAAGCAGGAGTTGCAGCAGATCCAGTAGGACATTTTCTGATGATGAAGGGTAAAAACCTCCTGCAAAATGATAACGTTAGCACAAGCTAGCCGCTCTGCTAACTCTCCCTATTCTTCAGATAACGAGCAAAAGCCTGCTTGTTTGACTTATCCAACTTAGGTGGTATTGGGTCAAGCTAACTGCAAAATGCTTTAAAAACCCTGCAGCTTTTCTTTTAAGTTAAAGCTAACTTCTTGAACATGGCGAACCCCCTTACAGTCAGGTGGGTTAACTTACAGGTTAACGCTGGTTAGCTAGCAGCAGGTGAAGCAGCTAAGCTAACTGACAAGCTAAATAACGGATCTGAAAAAAACAAGTTCTGCAGTTTGTTACCTTCTCTCTGTAGCTGCTCTCCTTATTTGTTTAGCGAGGTGTTTTGTAAACTGAGTGGCAAATTTTACTCTTACCCTTTATTGATTAGTGATTAATATCAATGAGACTGTCAACCCAGCTTGAGATCAATACATGATCTATTGTATGTCACGTCATCACGTCCGTTTTTACAGTATTGTTACTCGTCTGTGTTTTCGTCTTCTCTATTTCATGTTTAATTTTTATTTTTTATTTTTTTTATTTATCTTATACTTTCATTGTTCTATCATCTAGTAATTTAACTTACATGCCTATTATAGGCCACTTTACTATTACTATAGCTTTACTATAACATTTTGAACAGTTTATTTGATTTTTTTTGTATTCAGAATAAATATTTGAACATGAGGTAAACATACAAGCTACTCTTTAAAATGAGAAACATGACATGACAATTCTCTTTCAAACTTTTATTCTTTTCATTAAGTAGACTGTATATTGCATCTGATGTAATACTGCTGATAATAGATTAGATAATTCAGTCATGTTGAACATTGTTGATGCTCTTGGTGAGGCCAATTTGTATGCAACTATTGCAAACAGAGCGTTTAGAATAGAAATATGTTCATTAATAGCTAAATTTATGATACACAGACAACATTGGCAATGTAGATGGACAGTTCTCCAACATTGCACTTATGCTCTTCACATCTCTGTGTTTGCCATATATATTTTTCACCCATATCTTATTCAAGATCCATCGCACCAGCTGTTTGGCAATGAGAACCTTTTTAATTTGGAACTATTTCTAGACATAAAGCATCCTCTATGCACCCTGCTGGGATTTTTATAGCAGGTGAAGACAGGACATGCTGTAAGCTCATGGAGCACCGTGTTGACAGGTTAAAGGCCGTCCTCAGACCAGCTTCTTGGCGATGAAGAAGTCTTTGAGGCGTTTCATCTGCCAGAAGCCCACCGACAGCAGAATGGAGGTCTGCACCACGGCCCACCACAACACGTTGCTGTTGGTGTCCTCGCTAATCTGACGAAACATCTCTTCTTTCTCCTGCAAGGGAGAAAAAAGATGGAGGGGAGAGTGAGACAAAAGGCATGTTGTCAAGTTGAATCACTTTTTGGAAATGAGGAAATCCTGCTCTTAATCGTTGGAAAGTTGAATTTTTTTCTCCTAGACAGGAGGAGGGGAGGGGGAAATGGAGGAGAGAGTGAGACATGAACATTTGCTCAGCTGGGACAAAAGCTCTTTTTGGAAATGTTTTTCTGTTAATTGTTGCTCCGCGGGGAAGAGGCAGGTGAAAATATGAATTCCCCCCTTCTGGGATCAAAGGATTATCACATTTGCTATTAGCACAGTGAAAATAGTGCCTGTTTACCCGTTGGTACTCCTGCTGCCTGGTGATGTACATCATCTGGTCTATGAGGTGACTGAGGCTGTTCTCCATGAACTGCAGGTTGTCTTTGGTCCTGTCAACATTGGGGTCAATGGAGTGCTCTCCCATCTGAATGTCCAAATGCAGCTTCTGTACAGCGAATGGAGGAGAGTTAAAGTGATTTCACTCTCTGGCCAAGCTGCAACATCAAAAATCTTTATAATTGGTCATTACAAATATGAATATTGTCATCTTAATGTATTTGAATTACATATAAGGAGTAAAAGAGGGGAGGGCAGAGAGTCATTTGTCTGCACCTAATTGACTAAGCATAATATTGCAGTACTGTATCTGTTGCTGGATCTTTCTCACTGTGTTTCAGTTTAGTAACTTTGTGTGTGTGTGTGTGTGTTGTGTGTGTGTGTATTGTGTGTGTCCACAGATCTCACTAGCCGCTCTCCAGCGAAGACGGAGAACCTGGTGGAGTTGGTCTGGAAGCAGAGGAAGTGCTGACCGGAGGCGTGAGAGGTGAAGGTGAATTTACCGTGTTTTCCGTAACGCTTGGACATCAAAATCTGCAGAGCGGCAAAGAGGAGAGAGAGACTATTAGACCAGCGTTTCTTAAACTATGGGTCAGAAACAAAATGGGGTTGAGGTTCTTTCTTTTGGTCCTCAAGAATATGACAGTTTTTAATGCACCTGGAACCACTGTGTTAGACAACAGTAATTAGAGTGAGAGAAAATTATGAGGTTATTATAGGAAAATACACATATTCAGTGTCCTGCAAAAAATCTCTTCCAGTAAAAGGAGAAATTTTAAGAATTAAGGAAAGCTGGCAGATTTTCTCATTGGTGTTCATATATATTATTGATATTACAAAATATTCTGAGGAGGTTTGACTTTGTCTCTGGGTCATGAAACACTGTTTTACATGTTGGGCAGAGGTGGAAAGTAACCAAATGCATTTATTCAAGTACTTGGTACTTTACTTTTCCATTTTGTGATACTTTTACTCCACTGCATTTCAGAGGGAAATATTGTACTTTTTGCTCCACTACATTTATCTGACGGCTGTAGTTACTAGTTACTTTGCAGAATAAGGTTTTACATGCAAAACATACGATAAGCTCAGAAAATATGTTGCAATGTTAGAGTTTAAACTCCCCAACAGTATATAGAGCAGTTAAATTAAAATACTTCTTACAGGTTAATGCTTCAACAATTTAACACTCTGAAAGGGACCGTTCTTCAGAATGAGTACTTTTACTTTTGATACTTAAGTACATTTTACTGCTAATATGTCTATACTTTTACTTAAGTAAACTTCTGAGGACCTTTACTTTTAATGGAGTATTTTCCCATTATGGTATTGCTACTTTTACTTAAGTAAAGGAATTGAGTACTTTTCCCACCACTGATGTTGGGGATTACGTCATACGTTATGCTGTGTCCAACTAGTGTCCAAGTAATCAAACCTTGCAGAGCTTGTTTCGGCCTTGTTTGGTCATATTTGGACGGGGGAAAACCAGAAGCCACATGTTTTAGTGTACTGTTACACACATGTGTTTGTGTGTCACTGGCCTGGTGATAAAGCTCTCCTCTGAGTCCAGTACCTCATGGTCTGGGTCTCGCACTTGCACAGTGACGCCCAGGTGAGCGGAGTTGGTGTACGTCTTCAAATCCCAGGGCTCCAGCAAGAAATAGCCTGAGGGAAAGACACACACACACACACACACACACACACACAGCAATGAGTCAAGGTCAATACCAAGCCTGTAACATTTGTGACTTAGACTAAGCATTTAAAATGAATAGAGATGATGTGTTATTTCTGTTGTGCTTTTTAAAAGTCATGCGCTTTACATTACTTTTGACATGTGATTGTTGTTGAAACACACAGTAAATAACAAGCCAGCCCAAGCCAGAAATAATAGCGTAATAGTTTACTGTAATTGTATGAACTTTACTTCACAGTTTTTACACATGTAGCATTCTTCTTCTTGTCTCTCTCTCTGATTGTAATTGTTGCAATTGCATTCACTAGTAGAATAAATGGAGGCTATGTAATGCATTTATATTTCCCCAAAGTGCTTTAAATTTCTGTGGCGTTCTGTTGTTGTTTAAACACAGAACATATGTAATTTAAAAGAAGACTATACTGTTTTGACAATGTAGAAGATTATAGTATAAGCCAAGTCAGCAATAATCATGCATTGTTTGCCAACTGCAATTATATGTATTGAATTAGATATAATATCATGGAAGCCTATATAATATTACTGTTGCGTTACAGTTACATTGCCGTTGAGAATGTGAATGACACTATAGAGAAATTCCCTCTTCCCAGGACTCACCGGTCACCAGCATGTCTTCAGGAATCTCGTCAATGATGCATTTCTCCTCCTGCTCTCCGAGATCAAAATACATGGCTGCTGCCAGCATCAGGTAACACTGGAGGAAAAACCCAACGCCTCGCAAACCCATTCTCATCCACTGTGTTCTGGCAAATAAACAAAACTACCACTAAACTGCAATACAACTGACAATGACAAAATGCTGCTGTAAGAGTCTGTCAGTGTCGACTGCCTGTAAAGTCAAACAAACTACAATATGTCTAGAAGTATGTCTGTATGACCTGAAATTAAGATTGATTGATTTTAGATAGATTACAAGACAAGGCTGTAGTTACATTACATCGACTACAGCCAAATACCTGAATCCCTTAGCATATATTAAACCTTGAGGCTGTACGGGAGAAAGTTCTAGTGTGAGAAAGTCACAGATGCTGCTTTGAGTGACGAGACATTCTGCTGGTGTTGTGACTGGTTCAACTGGGAGCCAATAGCAAAGCTGATAAGACTAGCTAGACTGACTGGAGCTGGGATAGAACGTTTGCACTAGATACTGAATATCGAACAGTATCTCCTACATGTTTATGATACTGCATACGTGTTATCACCAGTATGGAAATGGGTATAAGATCCTGGCCTTTCAAACCTATTCCTGGCATACGCAGCAATTTCCATAATCATTACAGTGAAGAAAACGTACCAATCAGTACTTGGCCCGGGCCTCTAGCATAAGCCAAGTGTGTTTACTGAGGCCAGTCATGATAAGCGATGCTAAACCACTGGGGGAAAAACTCACTAAGCATGTTAACAGTAGCCTCTTTCCAACCACAGGGCCAAGTGGGATTTAGGAGGACTATAGGGCTAGATCTGGATTTACCACACTAAATCAAAAGTGGTTTATTTTGAGCTATGTGCCAAATGATAAATCTTTTTTTTTTTCTGCAAGATGCAAAAAAGAATCACAAACAATCTGACCTCTTTTGACTTTTTATCTTCTGATATAATGTTTATATGAGGAGGTAAATTATTGCTTGTTTCTAAGGGAGAATTTAAACCTTTAAAACACTGTGATCACTTATTAATAACTTATACAGTAAAGTAGCTTTTGAAGTATCAGATGCGGCCACTTAAGTAGTATAAAGCAAACCAGCACACTTCGCTAGAATGAACCCCTCTCATATTTAGCATCTGCAAATGCTGTCATCCCTCAAAAGGAAGGCAAGAATCAGATCTCTTTCTCTTCCCACACTTCAGTAGTTTTGAACTTTACACACTTTCAATACAAATACTACACCTACCTTTAAAATACTAGATTTGATTTTAAACCCATCTCACATTTAGGATCTGCAAATTCTGTCATCATTCAACCAGGAAAAAGCAGGAATCTCTTTTCTTCCTACTCTACCTCTCTATCTAATTTATTCAAAAACATCATACAATAAATACATACAATATAAAACTCAGAATATACTATGAACTAAATAAATGAACTAATAAATACTGTGAATTATATAATATACTGTTCTCTGCCACCCAGTCAGTTCATACAGTATTTCCCTCTCTGGGATATACAAACCACTAGCACTTGTACTCTATTTTTCTATTTTATTGAATTTTACGTATTGATTTTGTTGTATATAGTAAATATTATTGCATGGTGGCTATATGTATATGTGTATCTGA
Organism: Centroberyx affinis; assembly: GCF_046629955.1. Classification (NCBI taxonomy): domain Eukaryota; kingdom Metazoa; phylum Chordata; class Actinopteri; order Beryciformes; family Berycidae; genus Centroberyx; species Centroberyx affinis. Next base: position 123,994 of record NW_027280193.1, on the reverse strand, counting down.
TGCCCTGCCTCCTGTCTATCCTGAACACACCGATTGAATTGTGAATCCACTGAGATTATACCTTATAATATACTCTATACTTTACTATATATACTGGGTATACACTGTACTATAACCCCTCTCAGATTTAGCAGATGCAAATGCTGTCATCCTTCAAGGGAAACCAGGAATCGGATCTCCTCTTTTTCCTGTTTCTCCTGCTACTCTATCTCAGTAATTTTCCCCTCACTTGTCTTTAGTTTAAAAATGGAGCCAAGGTTCAGCGAGTCGTTCAAAACGGAAGGAAGCCCCTCATACACCCAGATGTTGGGTTCCTATTGCTATTCAATCTGTCACCTACAGTATGGTTTCTATGTCACGTGGGGGGAGGGAGGAGGGGAGGGGGAAGGGGGGCAGTAATTTTATCTGTTTTACATATTTGCACTAACATCGTTCACTGAAGAAGCCATTTGCTGAACTGTTTGAAGCTGTGTTGCTTCGTCCGGACCCAAAAACCCTTTTCTGAGAACGAGGTCACTTTCTGTGGATTTGGTGTCTGTTCTGCCCATCAACTCCTCCTGCCTCATAGTGGGATGCACTGCACACTGTACAGTGCTGGATGTCAACCATTGTGTCATAAAATGAGCTGTTGGAGCCTTGGAGATTTTGTATTTCATTCATATCTAAATCATTATTGGACAGACAGTTTTATCCATTTTAAATAAATAGTTGGTGAGCACCTATATCCATTTTATCCATATTTCAAGTATAGTGATTGCATAGTTTCTCAGTATGGGTGACCTCAGTGGGAATGCAGCCGCTAAGCTTCATAATAGAGTTAGAGGTAATAGGCCCTTTAACCCTGGCTCGACCCACTGAGTGTCACAGTTGTTCAAAAATAAAGAAAACAGAGGTTAAACAAAAATATTAGATTAGCTTCATTAAGACTCAACTAAACTGGCTTTGGATCACACACGCATTTACACCACATAGGTCTTGTACAGCATTTATTTTATGCTAGATCTAATTATACATGACTTTTCAAGTGGTATATACATCCAATAACTTAGTGTGTCTTGCATTATTGTGGTTATGTGCTGAAAAAGCTGCTTTTTATACTGTTACCAGTGTTGGGGAAGCTACTTTGAAAGCATAGCTCTGCAAGCTACCACTTACTTCACACTGGAAGTAGTTGAACTACAGCAAAGCTACCCTAGGGAGAAATCTAGTTTGGTTAACTAAAGCTACTTAGAAAAAGTAGTTCAAACTACTTTGTAAAAAAAAAATATCAAATTGACAATGTACATGTGATACGAAATTATAACAAAATATAATACAAAAAAGTCACATGCCAGCAAAAGATGCCACTCAATTGAGTTTAAAAAGTGCCCACTTGTTCACAGGTCATACATAAACCAAAAAATAAAATACCTCAATATTCATGGGAAAGTGCAAGGAATGTCAGCTTTGGTTTTGTATACAATGTCCATCAGTCAGACACCTGCCTTCCAGAAACTAGAGTCCAGGTGGGGGTTTTGCAGCAAGCAGGATTACTCAGTTAGCAGGTAACTTCTAAAATAGCATGCAACAATTTCTCTGAACATTTGTTAATAAATAGCAATAATCATTTATTGACATGTGTAACAAGTACAATGGAATGCTTACTCCCCATTCGCTCCCGCAGTATGAATTCTAAAAGGGGGCGGGGCTGGTCAAAGGGGGTTCAATTACAGTAGTGGTAAAATAAAAATCAAAAATCATTCCTTTCCTTTTATGGCCCAAAATTGTTTGTAGTTTATAGTTTCAGTAGTTAACTACACAAAAAATGGCAAAAAAGTAATTTAACTTGAATCACTATGCAAATATGAATGTAGTTGAACTACCAGCAAGCTACTGCAAAATGTAGTTAAACTACTAGGTAAATTACATGTAGTTCACTACTCCCCAACACTGACTGTTACCTATATTAACACCGTGTAGGTTGACTGCACTCGCTCTTTTTGCCCTGCTTCACAGCTGCCAGTAAAACCACAGATTTCCACTTTTGGCCACTGAGTGAGGGATAAACGTATTGATCAAGAACACCATGATGATGTGTTAAGGGACTCATAGATTTTCTCAGCTTATCCACTAGCCGTATTGATTTTATTCACTTCTCTTTCTCTCATTACTACATGCTGTAAATATGAGGAATAACATAGTATAGGAATAGGATAATGAACTCCAAAAAATCAATTGGGGAAAACCCATGTCCTCCATGTCAGTCTCCCCACAGACCTGCTGCCCCAATAATACAATTGGGCCTTGGGAGCCCAAATGTAACTGTAATCTGTATCATGGAAATCTATTTTTCTGATTTGAGAATTGATAGTGTGATCGTGTGATGCAGGTAGAGTTTGGTAATGAGACTGCAAATATTTAATTCTTACTCCAGTCCCTTTCTGACCAACCATCTTTTTAATTTGAATCTATCTCTTTTAAAACCTGCCAACCATTGAACTCACAGTATCTTTAGATGTATTTACACTTTATTGAACATTGCAGAGAACATACAGACATATAAACAGCAATACAATTCAGCCAACTATTTTACAGCAAGATACATTTTTTCTTATCACAAAAAGTTATTTTCTGCATTGAATTAATACCTCAATAGTATAAAAGAATATGAATTTGATATACTGTACACTACAGGTTAAAATCCTGTCAATAAATATATTCTCTGTCTTCAGGAAAACAACCACAATGCCACTGTAAACATCATGTTTTTAATACTCCATAGTTTGGAGGACAGTACATTATGTATTTCAGTCACTTTTCTGCTTGTAGGTCTTCTGCTAGTAAAACCACTGAAGCACCATGATTTCCCCTGTGTCTGCTCCAATATTATTAGGATTTTCTGTTAAGTATTTATTGGAGATGGGGATTGATCTTAAGTAGCATTTAGACTAATTAATTTCCCCATTACATTAGATAAAAGCCACTGGGGAGTTGTAAACAAACAAATGTCTATGAACTTTGGAATACTCCAAACCCAATTATAATGTGAAAATGTGTTTTCAGTTATTGCTTGTGTTGAAAAGAAAAATGTTCAGCATGAAGGGAAGAACGATCCCCAGACATTTTTGAAGATCTGAGAAAACTGGATTGGTGTCTACTAGCTGTTTCGCCAAACTACACCTTTCTAATACTTTCAGATCTACCAATATGACTTGAGGATGATCAGTGAGCTCATTTGTGGGTGGTGTTTGAAGACAATACACCTCTCACTCCAACCCTGACTCCCTAATCAATCAACCAAGCAATCAACTGATCAATCAGTCAATCTTACAGAAAGAAGGCATAGCCAGAGAAGAAAAGGAGGAGTCCTTTTCTACACTTTTTATGTCCTGTGTGAAAACAGCGCGGACCTTTTAGTGCTCTTCCTCAGTCTCCGTCCTTTCCTCCCTTTCCTCTCTTTCCTTCTCTTTTCCTTCCTCTCTTTCTTCTCCCTCCTCTCCTGGCCTAGTCATAAGCAGTTGTCGGGGAAGCACTTCTTCTCTTCCTCCAGCGGGGGGCAGGCCGCTCCGTTGTTGGCCGGGTGCATGAGGATGTAACGCGTGCGGTGCTGCACGCCCGAGTCTCCACACTTGCCTTTGCACAAGCCCCAGGGAGACCACACCGACACCTCGCAGTCCAGGGGCGTGTCTGCAGAGAGGAGGGGGGGGGGCAAATACACTTCAACATTTAGAACTGGGATTTGATTTTGCAGCAATATTGCTTTCTAGCTCTTGCAAGTCAGGGCTTTTTTTTTCAATATACTGTATTTACCACACTGTTTAGGAGAATGGGTGAGACTTGTGCGTGGGTAATTTGATTTGTCTCCCATTCATAGTATTCCCATGATGTCACATGCTTTACCATATACACAGCTCATTGGCTGTGGCTGTCATTTGATTATAATCACCTGTTAATTTATTACAATCACCTGTTATTTTCCTACCAAGATGCCTGTATGGAGATGTAACAGAATACTATACTAAACCCATTACTATACTAAACTTATTTATAGATACATTCAAATTGTGTATTTTACATTGCTGTAATTATTTTTTGTAATATGCTGCCTGGAGAATGCCACTTTTCAAGCCCCTGGAGGGTATTTAGGCAATTCTCCTTCACATTCACTCGCAAATTATATATTGTATCCATTTCTTTTAAATTTTTATATGTGAGAATGAAGAAACAAACAAACAAACTATGAATAGGTTTGACTGCAAAAGAAAGGAGCAAATACAGTACAGTAAAAATATGCTTAAAAAAGTGGACTTATGTATATTCATACTACATGCTGCAAATGGAAAACTGATAAACATGGATATATGTTGTGTAGCCATAATAGAAAACATGACTGCTTTTTTTTAACTATTATGCACGGCTTATTTCTGTGTAAGCCAAAGTAAATAAGATAATGAAAAGGAATTCCAATAAATGTTGGCATGCTGCACAGGCAGATCTTTACGAATCCATACAGCTTCTCATTACAGATTCTTGGCATCGGCTGAACTGCCATATATTTGTTTAATTGCGGCTAACTCTTTGTTTTTTTAACCTTCATTTATTGAGTGAATTTTTGCTGACTATGCATGCTCGTTTCCAGCACCGCTCTGCTCCACAGTCCTACAGTTACACACACACACTCACACATGGAAACTGAACAGTACAGATAATACAGCTACTGTGCAACTCCACTGAGGCAGATTTGTGATTTAGTGCCTTGCTAAAGAGAACCTCAGCTGTTCCTTAGGGATGGGACTGCATTTTTCATTCATTTTTTTTCAGCTTATCTTTACTGGATAGTGAAAGTGTTGAAGCTCGCTCCTCATGCCGTGTGTCTTATGTTCTTCCTCTCTATCCTTCTCCCCATCTCCGCCCTCTCGCATTTGCCAGGCGCCCTCATCCCACCTTGGTATGAGCTTGTAAACAGCTGATATGTATCGCAGACCGAGCTGAGTGAATAAGAGTAGAAAAGCAGAAGGATGGGAGGAGGTACGGATGCTGGACGGAGGGACGGATGGAACAAGGAAGTCAAAGCGAGGCTGATTTTGACATCTACCTTCGTCTTGTGCTTCCATTACAGGCAAGGATGGAGGGAGAGAGAGAGAGAGAGGAATACAGAAAAGGGATGGATGGGCTTAAGGGGCAAGGTTGGTTGCGTATTCATCAGATCACTCATCTCATTATTCATCAGTGTTATAGCTCACGGTTACAATTATGAGCAAGGTAATCACTGATCTGTAATGAAATTAATTATAAAATCTTCTCAACCCTGGGCAGAAGGCATAAACAAGATGTAGAGATTGATGGAGAGGGGGAAGGATAAACAGATGGAGGGGAGGGGGGGGGGGGTGGACCATGGGGATTGGGGCAGGAAACCCCAACAGTTTCTTGGCCCCTGTCTCTTGTTTGTTGATGGGTAGTCAGGGGAACAGACTCGTAGTGTGATGCTGAGTCAAACCTTTACAGTCACCCGCACAATGGATATGATTACTGCTGTTAGCTTTACTGCCAGCTTGACACGCTATCTGCTCTGCTTGTCCAAAACCTTTCCCCTATCAAGTCATCTATTTAGACTTTCTGTGCTGTCAAAGATTATTTTTCTCTCTGTCTCACATTGCAGGGCATCAGTCATCCAGACAATTGGTCAGAATGCTGCATTGTTGGCTTTACCAGTAGGCTGACACACTTTCCATTTCCATTTTTCCAAGCTATTCTTTTACCTTCCCATGTTCGTTGCAGTTGGGATTTTTACTAACACTGCACTGTGCAACAGGGGGTCTTAAAGTTTAACAGCCTGGGAAACAGCATTAAGTAAATCCAGCTTCACCTAAGGATCCTTGTTAAAACATACGTGCCTGCATCCCATTTTGGGTCACGCCCCATACTTTAAGAAACGCTGCTGTACATAATTTCTGCTGTGTTTTCTTAAAAAGTTTCTTTCACTTTCTCAGTCTCTCATCTTTAGACTGTCGCACTGGATGCCAGATGTGCCCCTGGCATTTTCTGACGCCCCACAGTCACTCGGGTTCTCTGGTTTCTGGTTGGATCTAATTCAGTGTGTGTGTGTGGCCTGTAATGGTTCCCAAATGCTTTCAGATGAGTCAGCAAATAACAAGTTCCTAGAATTGTGTTAAAAGTCCTTACATTGCTTTTGAGCTTGGCAACAGAGAGTAAGCATATATAGTTGTTTTTTTTGCTTTATGAGATAGATGGAAGAGTGACAGTGGAGAGATGGAAAGATGTGAGAAAGGTGAGGTGGATTCAAACCTGCAACATTGCAAGTACTGTACATTATCTGCACCTTAATCCCACTAATCCACCAGGATGCCCCAGAGTTTTTGAAAAGTGAACTGTAAAGGTTTTAAAACTGCACTAATACTGCACATGTACAAGTGCTGTACATGTTGTATTTGAGTATTGTTATATTGTACTGGGATGTAATGGGAGTACTTATTTTGATATTGACCATATAGGATAAGGGCTTGGGTTTTTTCAATATTTTTGTGCTTAGGTGTAAGGAGTATTTCATCAATTCTGCATGAGACTTACTTATGAGCTTCTCTTCGATCTCGTTGCCTGTTGGCAGCAGATTGGACTGGGTGGGTTCCAGAGGAAGGCTGATGATCTGATTGGTCTTCTTTACCTTGGTCAGCGTTACCTTGGCGATGGGCGGGAGGTGCTTCAGGCGGGGGTAGTAGAAGGAGTTGGCGGGGTGGCTTGGAAAGGAAGAGGTGATCTACAGAGAGGAAAAAATGACAAGGAATGGCAGGATTGAATAAATGGAGATGCTTGTTGGTGGTGATTGGGAGTTATTGGGATGAGTGGGGATGAGTAAATCACAACTGGCAATGCATGATGATTATCAACAGCATATACCAAGTGTTAGAACTGCTAATATAATAACCTCCCATTAACATAATAAACCATTAATGCAACAGTGTAATGATCCTCTTAATATAATACATTTCCCATTAATGTAATAAACGTTACCTGGTAAAAATGCAATAACTTTTGTCTGTTAAAGTAAACAAGAAAGTTGAAATTTTCAGGTTTCAAAAATGTAAGAACTGAACTGATGATCTAATGGTCAAAATTCAATGCACAAGTGTCACCCATTCACAAATTTGGTCATTAACAATGCAGCTACTATGATTCTACAACAGCAGTAAATACTTTTTGTGTGTTTTAATGGTCAAAGGTCATGACTGGGGTTTAGCATTTCATACCATTAACATAAATTATATTTCCCCAAGTGGACACTAAACTGTCCACTTCTGTACCAACAATACTTTTCTTGGGCAACTTTAAGCTCAAGTTTCACTTCTCACACAGATCTTGGCCCACCTGTGTTACTCTGTCCTGTGGGATGGTCTCGAAGTTCGGAGAGGAGAAGGTGAAGCCGCTGTCGGTTCCCGCATCGTACGGGAACAGCTCCAGCGTCACGCTCTCTTTCCATTGGTCGCCCTCGCACAGGTCAATACTGTCCACGCCTACAAACCAGTCCGGGCTGGGAACGATACGCACGATAAACGACAGCTACAGATGGAGAGGTGGAAGTAGAGCATGGGCGATGGGAGATGGGGCGTAAAGAGGGGAAGATTAGAGGAGAGGGGGTGGAGATAGGGAGAGAAAATGAAATGGGGAGAGAAGAAGAAGAAGAAAGACAGGTGTGTTATTTTATGGTCTTATATAGGCTGATGGCTCATTGCCTGTCAGTGGATAATGGGTTAACCTCATGTTCTTTCAGTAGGACACTGGGTTAAAGCCACGGAGCGAGAACTGGGTTATGGTGCTCAGTGTCAATTCACTTTCCATTCAACCATTTCTAAATAGAAATTAAAACTACAATTCAGTTTCAAATGGTAAAGCATTCATATTCAGTAATATCTTTATAAACTGTGTGTAAAAAACATTTTATAGCAAATGTTTTTCAATTTTCAGATTTGGAAGAAAAGCCACTGTAAATAAAATGTATTTGAGACTGAATGAATGAAGCCCACTTCTGATGAATGCTGCATGATAGAGTTGCAGTCATGAAGGAGTCAAGAGGAGACAAAGTATAATGGATCCCCTTTATATACCAATGATTTTTGAACAGAAGGCTAGGAAGCAAACTTTTTCACCCATTGTCCACAGTGACTGATAGATTCCTAAATACAACTACATGGTTTTACTGTCCATTATAATTTTACAATAGCAAAGGATCTCCAAATGATACTTGGTATCCTGTTAAAGTGGCGGGTAAATTGAGGATTTTACCAGCCAAAGTTAGATTTTAGCAGCATTTGGCTCATTTGGGAACAGTGTTTTACATCCTCACACTTAAGTGAGAACAAATCAGCCACTGTTTATATGTGATATTTAACCATGCTAGAATGTGTTCACTTTAATGCAGGCATGTATCACTCCCATATGACTTCATGAATGCTACAGATACTGGGTATCCATAGTCCAAAAAGTCATACTTCTAACATGAGGAACTCTCTCCTCTCCCATTTCTCTCAACCCCCCTCCCCCCTTCTCTCCTTTCTCGTCCAACTCTGACACAGTGTTTGGTCAGATGTATCCCCTCTTTTATGATCTACCAGGAGACTCATCAGCCGGGAGTTTAACAGCCAACTCCTGCAGAGTTTACATAATTCGCAGACACATAAATTAGGCGCATTGCATATTGGAAGCACTCTTGGGGATGTGGTATGTGGAAGGAACAGTTTAGCAGTATTTACCATTTTACTGCATCAACCTGCCTTAAAATCCATGTGCCATAATCTACCCCTCTGTGCAGTTTATTTGGTTTATTCTGCAAATAAAGAGCAGGAGTATGGCAAGTTCCCTGTCTTAAAAAGACAGTAAAGTTTAAATGAATCCTTGCCTAACACTTATAGGACTGAAGATTTCCCTGGGCTAGGAATGTTTTTGGCAAAAGGCACTTGAGAGCCATTATTCTTAACATTTCTTGAGTAATTAAGTTTCACAGCCTCTGACCCAGGCAGAGGAAAGCGTCGTGCCCCTCTTGTGATGTGCATTGACCCATCAGAGGAAGGCCCGTGGTGTATTTTTGGGCCTGACCCAGATTTAAAGAATCCAGGTGTTAGAACGACTTACATAGGAGTGCCTGGCGAAGACCTCGAACTCGGTGTTCATCTGGCCGGAGCCCCCCACAACAGCGGGAGCGGAGAGGATCCCATAAACGCTCTGGATGCGTTCGCCGGCCGCCTCTACTTCCTTCATGAGCGTCCAGGCCTCGCCTCTCTCTGTGAACTCCCTCACTCCGTTGCTGGCAAACTCATTACGCTGCCACATGTGGTAGTCGGAGCTGTGCGTCACCCCTAAGAGGAGAGAGAGAGGGGATGGGAGAGGATGAGGGTTTAGGTCTTGCAACAGGTATTGACAGTAGTCAGTTCGTATACATTTTGCAAAGGGACATAATGGGAAGGTAAAGCATTGTTTGCTGTCATTTTATTCTGAAAATAAGGAGGCTGCATGCCATTATATGTGCTAATATCTTTGGCAATACTTACTTTACTGCATCATCATCATTACTGCAAGATTCCCATCATTCCACACCAGTCTACTGTATACTCACCAATTGGGAACAGCATTCAATAGGATCCTCTATTCTACTAACAAATTGGAGACATTGTTCTATATTTCGTTCCTGTATACTGACCAATCAGGGCATTGTTTTACACCAGCTTGCTCGATACTCATAAATCAGATTGAGGCACTGAGCAACAGGTCAGTAGATGGGGAATGACCAATCAAAGAAATCTTTCTACATGCTATATGTTCCTATGTATGTATGTTCCTATATGCTGACCAATAATATTACTGTTCCACACCAACTTGCTGCACACTCACCAATAAGATTGGACCACTGTGCAGGGGGGCGGTAGACGGGGTACTGCTTAGGGAAAGCCGCCTGGGTCCACTTGCCGGTGAAGGTGAGGCTGTACTGGGCGGTTTCGGGGGCGGTGCAGATGGGGGCTTCTGTGGGAACGGGCATGGGATGAGCGCCGGGGGGCAAGAAGCTCAAAGTCAGCGCCAAGATCATGACCGCAAACCCAGAGGTGGAGAGGGTGTTTCCTGTGGTATCCATGATAATGACGGGCTGGATGGGGGAGGAAGAGGGAGATAAGAGGGGGTCGGGATGTTGGGAAGAGGGGAAAGGGTGTAGACAAAGAGAGAGAGAGGGAAAGAGAGAGAGCAGTGATGTCATTTTAGATACTCAGGACTGACTGGCATAATGTAGTTTCCTCTCTCTTGCACACACTCACCCCTTCCATCCTCATGCTGTTAAAATCACTGCACTCCTCTGATTTGCAGTCTGTGATGATAGGTCGTATTTATTTTATTTATGACCCCCTTTTTGCTTGCAACCAGTCCTTTCCCTTTCAGATCCGAGACATGACAAGAATGACAGGGAGGATTAGTGCAAGGGCAAAGCGTCTGGCTGCGGCATCAGTGTCGGGTTTAACAAGTGGTGCGTGTGAGTCAGAGGGAAAGAATCTCACTCAAAAACATTTTCCACTGTTTCTCCAGCTCAGCTGTGACTTGTAAACTCGGTTCCACAGTGGGAGATTGGCAGCAAGGGACGGTTAGATTAATTCAATTTAGATGCATGTGGTGGGAGTTTGGCTGCTGCAGTTTTCAGTGGCAGGCAGATCCGCTCTACACTCCTGCCTCAGGGCTATTGTTTAGTAACATAATGTGATGCCAGTTCACTTTTATACTGTTGGGTGTCTCATTGCACTATTATGGAGGGCATCGTTACATCCTGACAAACCAATACTTTTATGCTCCAGAGAGGGGGGGCAGCAACATGGCACCCATCCTGCAACCTCACCAAAAACTTGGTCTTGACTCTTGCATGGTGCATACTTACCTACAGTATCTCTACAACTGTCACAAGTCCTGCTCACAACAGACTGTGTTTCATGCTCTATCTTGAATAAAGCATGTGTGGTTAGTCCCTAATTCACAAAGAGACAATGTGCTTTATTAAAAAATGTCTGCCAGTGAATGTTCCAGGGTGGAACATGCATTCACTATCAAACACATCCTTGCCTCTAAGTGATATGTACATGAATAGCATGCACATACAGTGATATGCAATCTGAATGTATTGTATAATCAAGTATCACACCTAATGCATGAGAAGCTAGAGCTAATAAATCAGTTTACGCACTACATAGTCATTAAAGAATTTGTACTTTTATATTCTTGTATTTTAAAATAAAGATTAAATAAAATGGGGAGCTATTGCAGTATACACCAACTTTGCACATCACTCAAACTGAGCACATGATATTTACACAGGGAAAAGAGTGTGTATGTCTGCAGGTGCATGTATTGCAACACTGATTATTATGGAATGTAACAAATTGCATTCATATAAACTCTTAACTTTCTTGTCATGCATTTGCTTACTCTCTGTAAATATGCATCTTTTTCTCTCACACAATGATTCCATAAAATTCCACAATAGTACAGAAATAATTGCCAGTAATTTTGCATGCATGCTTGGCAGCCTCCTACAGTACAGCTGTCATTTTCATTCATTCTTTCATGCATTCACTGACTGATGCAGAGTCAGTCCAAACTTTAGCATCTTCCCCACTTTTGTGGAGAGACGAGAGGATGGGGATGCGGCGGAGAAGCTACTCACTGATTTTGCTCAGGATTCCAGATGAGTGGAGGACTGCAGCAGAGGAGTGGAGGTGAGGAGGAGGAGGAGGAGGAGAGGAGGAGAGCAGTGGATGTGGCTGTCTTGCAAGAGTGACTGCGAGCCTACAAGTCCTCTTTCGCCTATTTATGTCTTCCAGGAGGTTCACCCCCTCTCTCTCACTCTTTCCTCTCCCTCTTTCCCTCCTTTTCCTCTTACTCTCCCCCCTTCCCCCTCTTGCTCCACTCCCCTCTTCAACTTTCCCTTCACTCACTCTCTCTCTCTCTCTCTCTCTCTCTCATTTTTTCTCTCAGACTCACTATCTGCTCCTGAACGACTTCCCTGCTCCCCCTCTCATGCCCTTTGACTTTGGCTTCCCCCATCCTCCACTCTCCTCCTCCTCCTCTTTTCTCTCCCCCTCTTCATAAGTAACCCATTGACTGGCTAATGTGTTCAGCAGCTCTAGATGCACAGCCAGGGGTCCAGTGCAACTCCGTGGGTAGAGTATCATATCACAGTGTGATAGGTCACTGCTACCTACAAATATGACAAATGGGGCTTATATAGTGCCTTTCTAGTTCTCTCTAGACGTCTCTTGGTGAGGTTTTCGTATTGCAGCTGGGTCTGCAAAATCCAATTCCAGTGCTGCTTTTTAACTCATGCATAGATGGTCATATTGCTTATTTTGCAGTAGCTCCATGACGGGTTTCTCAGCTGCTTATAGTGGCAGGCGTGTTGCAGCATCATCCAGCAAAATCTTGAGGCATTATAGAGTATGCAATCTTAGGGTGTAGAACAGATACGTTTCTCAGCTGTTTTTGAGGCATGTCACCCTCTATAGTTCAAATATTGTCGTTCAGGACTTTAAGTTATGTTGGATAAAAGTGTCTGTTAAACGGTATAGGGTTTGGCAGAAAGCTTGTATCTTCAAAAAGTCAACTTTTGGGTGGCGGGATCTATTTCACATGTAACTAAAGTACTAATATAATTAAATGAACCTGGTTCCTAGATCAAGAAACTAAATTTCTTGTTTGGAACCTAAAAAATTTGGTGTTATTTCACAGTGGTAAAACATTTTTATAGTTTTATAAGCTTTTATTATAAGCTTTTATTAACAGTGGCAAAAAGGATATTAAGCACAAGAGCCCCACCTATAAGGTATTGATTCTATGAATAATGAGATCATAAAAACAGTAAAGACCCATTAAACTCCACAGAGAAGAATGAATTAGCCCCCAGAAGTTTGTGATTTTTTGATCGCAAGTATTTTACAAAATAAGTCCTCCACAAACATTACTAGGAATTGCTATTTTGACCAGTCGCCAAACTTGTACCACATAAAACCTCACTTAACGGTAGATGAGAAGGTAACAGTTTGAATTGTTCTGCTGCTTAGACTTAAATTGCTTTTCATTGTCAGGTGGGGGTGGAGGAGGTGAAGAGGTTCAGCCAGTGTTGGTCGGTCCAATTTTCTCTGGACAGAGCGCTCGCTCACTGCTGTTTATAGGAGACAGCTTTTGTATTTCTCTCTTAAGTTTTGATTTGTCACTTCCTCTGCACAGAGAAGATTTCCCACCGGTGACCGTACCCGACAACAGAATTTAATTTGGGCAAATAGGATGAATCAACAATGTTGCATGATGTTCTTTTCTGTTGCAGCCCCACTTTGTGATTCAGGCTGATAAGATGGGTGGATTTTTACATGAAAATCTTGCCTTGTGCAGCTTCAACCATAAAAAAACTGACAGAACCTCAATTTCATATTCAAATCATCATCACTGTAATGCAACAAAGAGTACATTCAAGCAATTGCCATCAAACAGATCATCACAACGTGTTTTGAGTTGCAGTTTTTATCACTCCTCGCACATTTCCTACCAATAAACACTGCAAATCGCCTTGCAAAAACAAGCAACACTACAAACACAAAAAGTATTTTAGGTCACATTTGCCACAGCAAAACTCCGGACAGAGGATGCTGTGTCTCTCCTCCAGTGTTTTACAGTGTGTGAAGTGTGAGCGCCACACCTATACTGGAAGCGATGATAAAGGCTGCTGGTTTCCCCTGGATCCTGTGCAGGGCGTCTTTAGTCTGTCAGCCAAGCCATGGAAGGGGGGGGGGGGGGGTGTTGCTGGTGCTCAGCTTACCAGCAACTTGGCAATATTAAGAAGCTGGAAGTGGTAGACAACACCCCACACACTCACGTGCAAACACACATACACACTCGCGCGCACACACACACACACCAGCATGCTGAATCAGCTTTCCAGCCTACATCTAATGATTTCCATATGGTCACGTTTCTCTCAAACACACACAAACACACCTACACCCACACACACACACACACACATGCACACACATGACCCAGTTGCCCTCTCTCTCACTCTCTCAATGACTTGCCAAAATTTGTCGTTTGGATCCTGGAGCTCAGCACCGTTTTCAGTCTCACAGCCTGTTTATATGACCCGTGTGTTTGTGTTGTGCAATCTCCTAAACAATCACTACAGCATTACTCTGGAAAGGGAAAATTAACTCGTCATGGCACATAACCTTCACAGCTCTTGCACACCAAACAGAGCTGCATTGTATTCAGCTTTTTTCGGGGGCAGTAGGGCAAAAAGGGAAAAATGTGAGAGGGGTGGGTAACGTGTGGCCTAATTCATGAGTTGGACTCAAACGCATGGTATTTACTCTATAAAGCGAGTAGGAAAAGTGTCATTCAAGATCCTTTTTTAGCAAGCTTCCACTCACACACACTGAATCCTTCACTACTAGTAGTAGTAGTAGTAGTATTAATAGTAGTAATAGTAGTAGTAGGCAGCAATTTGATGGGATGTAGATGGGTGATGATGCCAACGATTGGGACCAAAACTGCTTTTATTGCAGTTTTGTTGTCCATATTGATTTTATCCCATTTGCTTGCCAATATTCATAAATATGCCAAATACAGAAAGGCAACACTTTACTTTACAGTGGCCTTATTCCAGTGTATTAACCTGTGAATTATGTATTAGGCAGATTTCCATCAAGTACCTACACAGTAATATTGTGTACTTAAAATGTGTTTCCATAGCTTAATACACTGGAATAAAGCCATTGTAAAGTGTTTTGTATTTGGCACCAACCATAGCTCTTCTACAGCTGCAGCATGGCCATATTTCATACATGCTGCCTGAAAGCAAACAGTGAATGAATGTTGAATTTATATATGTAAAGTCATATGCATAGTCTGTGTATTGCCTCTCAGGTTGCTGCGGTAATAAAACAGCCTCACGACTGGCCTATTTTTCCTTTATGTTTTCAGCATATGCCTTGAGAACTGACTGATGGCGTCTGTCTGTGCCGACAGTGTGTTTGTGTAGGAAGGGAAGCGGTCCTGTTGTGTTTGAAAGGAAGCTGTAAATACCTACAGAGAGGAGAGCAGTGCTTAATTTGCGGTTTTGGACTACCTGCATTCCGGTACTTATTTGCGTGGACCCGGCACCTCTGGTGGCATGAAAGTTTTTTTTTTGTTTTTTTTTTTGTCTGCCATGTAATAATCCCAATACTTGACTCTCCCTTTCCCCTCCCTTCCAAAAGCCGAAAAAAACGAAAAAAAACGAATTGGCTCATTTCCATAAGAAGACAGGTGACCCTATTAGAAAGTAGCAAAAGGTATAGTAATCACTTCACACATGAGTGAGCTGCTCTGCAGAGTGTGTTATGGTAAACTTCAGACAGAGTCATGGCTAAAAGACAGTTGAATTTGCTGTCCATATGTCCGCTGTGTGGACTATTTTTCGGAAAATTCTCTGCTGGGACAATAACATCTAAATTCATATTTGCATAGATGAAAACAGAAATTATTATAGAGTGCGGACCTGTAAGTCCCACAGTTAAATATGTGGGACATTGCGCATGTTATGTTGAGTGTCCAGAAATAATTGGTAATATGATTGGTTGAGTGAAGGGCTGTAAGCCCCACATCAATGTGGGCATTTCAAAACCAGCGCGGTCCAGCTGAGTGTCGCATTCAGGTCGACTTCTAGCTGCATGGCACGACCATGGCACGTTTTATTGCTGTCATTTCATTATTCGCTGACATTGTTTCCTATGTTCAAAATAGATATCCTATGAAAGTATTTGTGTTGAATATTAATGCGTAACTACTCGGGTCAGAATTTGTCTGGTAAATGGTTGAAGCCATTGCAGTTTCCTTGATGTGTTGCCAAGTATGCAGGCATTTTTATGTTGTGCACAGCACAGTTATATCTTTAGTCCACTACTTGAAGGGCAGGTTTGAAAAAAACATCGTTTTGGACAAAATGAGCATTATGTAGCCTATACAATAATAAAATATTGTTATAGGTCCCCAGTAGTCGGAGCTCTAAGGTCATATAGTCGGTCATTTCGTAATGTTTAGGCTGTTAGGTCTACAGTAAGCTATATGGCTGCACTGAGCACCACCATGCCTCCAATGCTCTTGTTGTCTTGATATGTTCCAGAGCCTTTTCCTCCACACCGACTCGCGGGAACACCGACCCCTTGGTGTTCCGGGACCTCATCATTTCCAAATTAAGCACGGGAGGAGAGTCTAAGAGAATATAGGTCAGGAAACACCAAGAAGACCCGGGGGGCCGAGGGGCAAAGCTGACACGTGTCTGACACAACTAGTGCTGTAGGGAGGTGGAGGTACTGTCAGCATCCTATATATTTCAGTGGTAATAAGGATGATATGTGAGTAGAATATGAATCCCTAGATAACAAAGTCAATATACTCTGAACTGTATGCTGGCCATCCTCAACTACTGGCTTCAAGGGAAAAAACATCCTAGTGGGCCATATTCATTACTATATTCATTACTATTCATTATCTTTATTATCTCATCTGAGACTTGTTGCTATGTTTTATGTTTCAGAGCCATCATAGCCCAGAGCCATTAAAGAGTGAATCAGCACTAAATCATCACACGTCCATAATTTCAAAAAAAATTGTAATTAAGTCCTGCAACTGCTTCGTGGGGTTTAAAATCTTTGAAAACTTTCAGTTGTATTGCACTTCTTCTAAAAGCTACATTCAACTTAAAACAGACAAATGGAGCAGTATTAATTAATATTTTTGGTTGCGTCGTAGAGTGCTGCCTGTTGAGTTGTTTACATTTTCAAAACTTGACTCAACCGTAAGAATATTCGACCTGAAGCCTCAGCCAAAGCTTCATATCAATACATGTTGTAAAATGGAGGGATCTGGAAATACTTGAAGCTTCTACTTATTCAGTTTTATACATGCTGGAACTAAATTTTGCTGCTGATAAATGTTAGCCAAAACTGGTTTAATGACTGGAAATCGGAATTGTTTGTTGCCAAGTAACAATATTGAACATTCTATCAGGAAGTAGGAAGTAGAGCTGAACTATCGGAGCCTTGTTGATTTCAGTGACCGGACTCTTTGTGGATAAATCCCAGGGTGCTGAAGGGCCCAGAGGCTGAGGGACCGGGGGCCGCCATATGTCAACCCTAATGGTTGACAGCCTGTAAACAAAATAGCAGTGTTTGTTGTTGTTGGGGTGAAGGCCAGCGTTGCTATGGTGACAGGATATGAGGTCATGAGTTTGGTTCTCTGGACTTGGTTTAGAAAGGTTAAGGATTGACCCAGGTGAATCTGGAAATGCAGATAAACACACACACACACACACACACACACATAGACACACAGACACAAACACATGCACAAAGGTTCATATGCAGGTCACACATATTTAGAGTGACACGCAGACAAACACAGTAAACAAACAATAAATACACATGCCAGTACGTCATACACATGCAGTTCATTCAGGATCAATCATCACACACACACACACACGCACACTAACCCTAACCCACACACACTTCTCTCTGACACCTGGTCGAAACATTCAACTCTTTTCACACTGTTCCTTCTCCTAACCTCCATTCAGCGTATCCCTGAGGCCTTGTTAGAGCAATAATCACCCCTGATTTCCGAGAATAATTTCCTCTACTGTGTGGGAGAAATCTGTGTGTGTGTGTGTGTGTGTGTGTGTGTGTGTGTGTGTGTGTGTATGCATTTGCACATTTTTGTGCATACGTGTATGTGTGTGTATGCATGTGTGTCCCTTCTATCAGGCTGTCAGAGAGCTAATGGAAGCTGCAGGTCAGAGCAGAAACAGGAGACAGGAGGCCGGTGGTGATATTGTATATCCATACAGCACAACTCTCCACTGTGTTTCATCTGTAGCTGGCCACTCCGGCTGCACTATAGCACGGCTGGGCTGAAGCTATATTTTGCTTTTGTGGGGTGAAAACCTCTTACAGTATCTCCAAAATGTCAACTTTTCAGTATCTAAGAAAAGCAGCCTTGTTTTCAGCTTGACCATCGTGCATTTTGACTTTAATCGGGTTTGTAAATGTGTCAGAAACCCAAAGCTTGTACAGGTTTTCTCAACACTTAGAGCAGCATGTAATCCTTCAATTGAAGATTAAACATGAAGACATTGTGAATTTTTGGTCGTGTTGTAGAGTGCTGCCCATTCAGTTGTTTACATCCTCAAAACTTGACTCAACCATAAGAATACTTGACCTGAAGCCTCAGCCACAGCTTCATATCAATAAAAGTTGTAAAATGGAGAGTTCTGGAAATATTTTATGCTTTTCCTTATTCAGCTTTGTATGTGCTGGAACAAAATTTTGTTGGTGAGAAATGTTCACCAAAACTGGTTTACTGGCTGTAATTGTCTTTGTTGCCAAGTAACAATATCGAACATTCTATCAGGAAGTATCACATAGAGCAGCATGTAATCCTTCAACTGGAGATGAAAATCACTAAAATTTGGAGTTACGAGGTTTTCACCAGACGATGAGGATTTGTGTTTATGTTGGTATGAACTAGCCTTCTTCTGCTTGCTGTTGTTTTTATACCCGGCACATCTCTGTTATTGATGGCCTGTGAATATCTCAGAGACGCAGGGATATTTCTTACTTCTATTCTGCGAACACTGCTGTTTTAACCCTCATCGTCTTTATTGTTGGCGGCTTGTAACGTCGGTGATACAGGAATTTAATCCTCACATGCTGTTTGCTGTTTGACTTGCCTCAAGCCTGTGGTGATATTCTATCTGAATAATCCTGTATGACTCGACTGAAACTGACTGGCGGCATTATAACTGACTATACTGAATGTTTGTACCATCAATCATCGAAACCCACCAACATCGCACAAGGCTATATTGGATATCGAGACCGAAGCGATTTGTATCTCAGAATTATGGATAGCTCGGTCCAGGGTATTAGGTGACCGCAGAGTATTAAAACACAGCATGTAAATTCTCCATTAGGAAATCACAACTGCTGAGTCTGCCGTTTTCTCTCCCTCTGACCTGCTCTTGTTGCTCGAAGCGAAGGGCTGTTGCTTGAGGCAATTGGCGTAGTGTTTGACTTTTATTTAGTCAGTCATTGTTTGTACGCACTGCGTTGTACATTATATGCATTGCACAATATGTAACAATGAACTTTAACCATTATGAAAGGGATTTGGATTGTGTTGCGTCAGTTTTGGTATAAAGGCTATGTTTGTTTAAAGCTGCTAAGGGACGAGAGAGGCAAAAGATCTAAGGTTCGTGAGTCCAGCTTTCTCTGGACGGAGCGCTGGTCGCTGCTGTTTAGGAGACAGTTTGTATTTCGCTCAAAAGTTTTGATTTGTCACTCCCTGTGAGTGGAGAAGAGTTCATACCAGACAGCAGAATTTCATTTGGGCAAATAGGGCGAATCTACAACGTCTCAATTAGTGAGGACGGGACGCTATTCTCTGTAGCAGCTCCACTTTGTGATGTAGGCTGGGTCTATTTTTACATAAAAATCTTACCTTGTACAGCTTTAAACAATTGACCAGGACCCAAACTGGGTTGCAGCCCTTCATCTGGTGGGCCCTTCATAACAAGAGCTCTCGCTTGATTACAGAGTAAGAGGCTACATTTGCTCAGTTTGGGTCCCCAAATGACCCGTCTTGTAGTTGTTTTAATGAAACTCGTTCCCCAGGTGAGGCTGGATTACGTACTTCCAATCTGAATAATTCTTCAACCCGCTGCTATAAAGCAGTAGTTTTCTCTCTGCATTTCCAACAACAGCAGTTTTGTGTGGCTTTGAACCTCCTGTCATTAGTTTTAATAAAGCGGCTGAAAACAGTTGGTCCATGGTACACTTGAGTGTTGTTCATGAACGGTGCATGGGGTGGCTTAGCGGTTGGAGAGACGTCCCATCACTAAAAGATCACAGGTGTTTGTCTGTCAAAAAGTCCTTAGGCAAGACACTGAACTTCTACCTGCACACTCATTACAAGTTCATTACAAGCTCTGGATGGTGGCATACACCAAAGAATAAACCAATGAATACATCATAGACCAACATATTGTACACAGTATGTTTTTTCAATAAAGGGTGTTTGTTAAAGAAAGTGCATGGGAATTTCTTTGCACGCTCCATGAAACGTCTGCAACCGCATCCTTCCTTCCTCCTTTCGTTCCTTCTGTTATTGAATACTTTTTGTATGACATCGTTTAAACTGACATATCTACTAAAAGTGAAAAGGAGAGGTTTTGTTTTCAGGCCTTTTTCAGTCCTGCCTCACCTCGCCTGTCATGACTACCATGCCTTTTTATGTTGAGTTTTTTATCTTTTTTTCTGGTTTTTATGTCCTTCTGGCAGTATGGCATCAGTCTAAACCTTGCCCATTGCTTTGAAATGTTTTGGAAACTGGAAGTCTGATTTTTTTATTCCTTTTACCGCAGGTTCAGCCATCTGTCTCCCTCAGACTTTGTACTCCTGTTCTCACTGAAGGCAATATCCATGTGCATCTGTCTTAATTTCTCTGTTTGTCTGTCTTCATCTCAGTATTTTACCCCCTACTATCTCTAGCTGTCTCTCTCTTACTCGCTAGAGACAGATCTTCTTGCCTGCCTCACAGCCCCTTATTCTCTTTTGCTCTCTCTCTCTCTCTCTCTCTCTCTCTCTCTCTCCCTCTCTCTCTCTGACCCACTAAAGTGAGACCCCATCATGTTTTTCCCATCATGCTCTCCTCCCACCCTGCGGTGAGGCGGTGAACCCCCGGCCGGAGGTATAAAGGACATGATTTACAAGGCCTCTCCACAACAAAAAAAAAAAAAAAAAAAGAAAAAAAAAACATTAAATGAGAGATCAGTTTTCCAGCATGGTAGTCTTGTCCTTTAGTGCAGTTTTCAATAGTTCAAACGTCTGAGCTGATATATGATTCTCTGGCAGTGGCACGGTGTGGTCCGATTTTGTCAAGTTGCAAAAATGCCAAAATCCATTTCCACAGGAGGTGAGAACAGTGATAAAGCCGGTGTAGGTTTTCTCCATGTGTGTTCTGTTGACAAGTCTGGATGGAGCGACATGGAGATCAGATCCAAACGAGGGAGGAGGTGGGAGGAGGTTGGAGGAGGTGTGAGGCAGCGAGGCCCGAGGCTGCGCTGTTCACACCTTGTAATTCTGAGGCCTAGAGGAAAACATGGCACTTAAAGTCATCTTATTAGCTAATCCTCCATACCATAATGCACACCTACTTCACAGTAAATACCAAAAAATTGGTTTTATGTTCTTGTATTTTTATATCACAGTCCCTATACTTTTGCTTCCTGGGAAACAGTGTATTCTTAGTGGTTACTTTATGGCGTACCAGGGGGCGTAAATACAAATTCCAACCAATAAAACCATCACAGATTTTTGACAATCCCCTCCACCGCTCCCATCATATAAAACCTATAACTTCACATGGTACCATGGTGTAATTTTGCATTTTCACCCCTGAAAACTGTGTTTCCTTTTCCTAAGACACCATGGTTGCATCCGGCCTCATATCAATCATTTAATCTGTCAAATATCTGGAATTTGTTGAAATATATAACATTAGTGAATCAAGACATCAGAAAAACACTGTTTCCTTGTGACTTTGAAAAGATTAATCTGTAAGCATGTCTTCTCTTTTAACAGCCTGCTTCACACTCACACATATTTACACCTGGGAGTGTTCCAGTCCATCTACAGTCTTCTGCTATATTGACCATGGAACGGCTCCACTGGAACAACTGGGAGTAAAATGCCTTGCTCAAGGGCTCCACAGTGGTTACTGAGTCAGTGGAAACTCGTTCACTTTTCTTCCCCAATTGGTGACCTTCCAAACACAAGCCTCATACTTAACCTTCAAGCTACTGGGTTAATAATATTAGAGAACCAGTGATGTTTAAAATATCTCTCGAACCCATAATTGATTCTTCACTGTTATTTGAAGAAACATGAGTCGTTTCATATTGCAATTAGAGGTTCTGTATGAAGCCACATGGATCCTCAGTGGTCCAGTCAGGTGGACCAAATTTAACCATTTCACTTTAGTATATAATAATAATTTTGAATATAATAATAGTACAGTTATGCTTGGTGATGATGACTCTGCTCTTTAGATTACACCCTGCATTAAGGTGAAGACACACACACACACACACACACACACACACACACTCACTATCACATCTCACCTCCCATATTTTTTCATTCTCTGTATGAAGGCTGTTGGGATTTATTTCTGTAACCTGTCATTTATGTGTTTTGCTGTTACTATAAATAAGAACATATTCAATACTGGCTGCCTTTAGATACTCTTCTTAATAATAAACATTAAATAAACAACATTCTTGTTTTGCGAACATTACAAGCTGCCAGTAATTTTGGGCACTGAGCTCACACTGAGCGAGGTACAATGGGCCTTCAAAGAGGGGTTCAGAGTCTTGCTTAAGGACACATGGCTGCATTATCAAACAGAACACATCAGTCTTGGTCATAATCTCACCTCCTGAGGAAGATCAAAACAACAGCGCCCAGACAGTGTGTTTAGTCCCTCAGTCCTCCTGCACCCAAACGCTGCCAGGCAGTGACAGGCCTATAACTTTTAACACTGGATCCCCACCAGTACATCTGTTCTTCAAAGTCAAAACAAACCAAAAAAATTCCTAGAAAGTGCAGGTCATGTCTAGTTATGTAACTGAAATGTTGTTTTGTGCCTAAAAGTTGTTTTGATCAGAGGGTTAGGGTTAGGGTTACCCTTCAACCAGCAAGCTCTCTTTGAAAAGCTATTAGAACCAAAATACAAAATTGGAATGAAATGATAAATTCTAAAAAATTCTAAGTTCTAAATTCTAAGAAATTGCAAAAATATGAAATGATCCTTCCTTCCTGTTAGATTCAAAAGCCATGGCATAACATGTAAACATTGCTGCTGTCAGAAAGAAAACATGTAACTGCAATTTTTTTTTCTGACAATTGAAAGTTTACATTGTCATTTATGTGTTGAGAGAGTTTCATGACGGTTGGACCCTTGAAACTTTACCTATATCCAAAATGTCTGAAACCCTGATAAATACTTAAACACAAAGCTAGAACATATAAAACATTCATGATAAATATTTATAAAGCAGACCTGAGATGACTGTGGATGACATCCTGGTTTAACTGATGTTTTCTGCTGCTGACAAGCTAGCGTACATCTACAGTGCTCTAAGTACCATAAGGTAACAGCAGTCAGATTACAAAACGATCCTAGGCTCATTGAAGTGACTGTTTTGTAATGTGATTATGCAAATCAAGGATTAAAGTTGCAGTTACGATAATTTCTATGGTAAAACCATCAAGACCTATGACTGTCATAAAGTAATTTTAATCAGATTACACAAGTATTCTGGGCAAATTGCTGTGACTTTCTGTCTGCAATCTGATTATGTAATCCAAGGATAACAGTTAAGAAAGAGTCAAAAAGAGTTACTGCCCAACACTGATGGTACTGTGGCTGCTGTGCGTTGTGTTGTGGTAAAGCAATCAGGGTTTGCATGTACACAGGGGTCCTGGCTGGAGTCTGCCTGCATTTAATGATTAAATGCTGGTAAGAGCATTGAGGCCTAATTATTAACATCAAGGCCAAGCTGAAGCTTTCCTCTGTGTTGCAGAAGCTTGCAGCACTAAGCAGGAAAACTCTGCCCCTACTCAGAGATTCTCATCTAAACCATAGATTTTTACATTATCAATAAGCATCCAGTGTGTATCATTTTCTGCAGTGATGTTAGCAATATTAACTTTTACAAATTTGTTTGTCTCCGCTGTCAACATACTCTTTGATGCTAACATAAGGAGTGACTGACAGCATGCTAGTGGGTTAGCTGTACGTCGGGAGTGCCTACATGGCCGTCATGTCTATATACAGACATCTGGATCCATCTGTGCATTGTGTCCTGAATGAAAAGATGGTTGAACTTTGCATGTACTCAATTGTCAAATAGTGACAGCAGTCTGAAATGCAAATTACATGTTGTGGACACAAATGATGTGAAGATTACGTTCCTCCACCAGACAAGAATTATGTGACAAAAGCACCAAATGGACACACTATTTTCACGTGTTCCTCATGTGAAAAGATTAGCTATCTGTCAAGTTTAGGCAAGTAAATCAACCTTGGTTAAGGTTAGAGTTAAGGTTAGGAAACTAAAACAGTTTGGTTAAGGGTTTCCTCCATGTAATCCTCTCATGGAGGCGAAACGTCCTATTTCTCTCGCTTTTCATGCATGGAGGACGTTATTTTCCTGAGACTGAGCTGCCCACTGAACCAGAAAGCACCACTATCATTTATCATTGGCCCGCCACCCGTCAACACAACTCTCAAAGTCACCTTATCTGTACTCCAGTAGGTGTGAAACATGGAAAGATGCAGCATTGCTGGACCAAAACATGCTTAATATTCAAAACATGCATGTCAAATCTTTATAAAGATGAATTACTGTCTAATTTCCAGGTAAAATGAATCAAATATTAATTCTACACATGTGAAAACGCTTTACATGCAAATTTGTGACCATATTACATAATACATCACTCAAGATTTTTCAGTATAACATCACTGTTGCGAAAACTTTGAAAGGACCACACAACACACACAGTCATGTTGGATCACTCTATTTTTCCAGTTATCCTATAGATGGATGGGAAGTTGTTATGCTGTCATGTTCTCATGTATCTACATTGTAAAACCATCAGGGGGTATACGTATACTGTAAGGGCTTTTGCAGGACTTACCTTGTATTTAATGATTGAATACTAGCAAGGGAATTGAGGCCTAGGAGTCAACATCAAGACCAAACCAGATCATGCAAACATCTTTTTGACTAAAACAAATTGAGTCAGGGTCATTTTTTGGGGGTGACTCTGTTACATCACCGTATTTTTCGTAATAACATCACTGGAAATGTAGAGAGAGAGATCGGATGTTTTTTTAAATCCAGGAAGGGGAAGTGAATGAGACACGCTATCCCCGACTCAGCAACTAAGGTCAAGTTGTGTGTGTGTGTGTGTGTGTGTGAACGTAACCTTTCCTCCTCCTGCAGCTGCTATGTAAAGAATATATTGTCAGTCAACTTAAAAAAGGTTGGAAAAAAATGAACCAAACCAAACCCAAAGAAAATCTCCCCATTCCCTAAGGAAACAAAATGAATGCTGTTATGTTGCAAGATAGTGATCCATGCCGGCAGCCATCGAGCCAGTATAGCAACATAGTGATCTGTCATCCAACCAGGATCAGTAGAGATTAGAGCTCCGGTTTTTCATTCAGATACAAACAAAAATTGTGTTAGAAATGTTAATAACACCTGATTTTTCCATGGAACAGATTGACCAGGACAATCAAGTGAATCCTTTGGTTCCTGATTGGTCACACCCATTTCCCCACATGTTCCCAGATTTTTAAAATGGTTTAATGAATATTCTCATGTTTAAAGTGTCCCTCTTATGAAGAAGCTCTGCTCTTTTCTCCAAGTATTTGTCTCTTTACTAGAAATTCTTCGCTGAATTTGCAGGGGGCATATATGTTGAAATTCTAATAGGAGGACAAACACTGGTATGTGATTCAAATGAGTGTTTTATTCAGAAACTAGATTATTGTGTAAAATAATCCACAAAAGATGCCTCTGCCTTATTCTCTTTAATATAAAAACTCTTTAATACCTTAAATGAAATGAAAATGTCAATAAATTGGTAAAACTCCACATCAATAATGAAGGGGAAATATACATGAAGAGATGGAGACAGGTTTGTACAAAAGAGTGTGCAGCTCAATAATGGGAATGTGTTCCTAATATTTTGTGTATAGTGAGTAGCCTATATTTCACAACTGGGAAAACAGAAGAGATGCCCCTGAGCAGGATACTAAACCCCCAGCTGCTCTAGTAGAGCTGCTCAGTAAAAAAGAATAAAGTACCACAATGAGGTTGGTGGTAATCCTGGACAGCATGGGTTGTTACTCATCACTTTTTCTTAAAGATAGGATAAAAATGAAATTATTATTTTTAAATATCTAGAAAAACCTATGAAACACTTGAGGAAGGTTCCTTGACGACGAGTTCGAGGTCTTCTGTGCTTCGACTTGTGATTGTTGGATCGTCCTTCAGTGACGGAGGGGAAGAGAAATCTGTTGGACAGAAGTCCGTCCAGCTGTCAGGCATCGATACAGATGAGTTCCTAATAGTTTGGAAAGGGAGAGACAGGGGAGGATATTAAATTATCACTGCAGTCAAAAGAAAACCTTGAATCTCCGAAGACGTCTACTTTTCACTCTGCAAAAAACATCCATTTTAACAAGTCAGGTAGCCGAGGATTGAGACTTAAAATCTTGTTTTCCTTCAAAAAGGTGAAAATGTGTGACTCAATCTGACTTGCTTCCAATGCTGTTTGGGGAATTCTCTTAAAAGAAGTGACAACATCTTGTAATAGGGCTGATCCCCCCACGCGAGTCACGATAACGTCACTTAAAAATGACTGAAACAAGTTGATTTGCTTTGGAGAGAAGTGAGATTATCTCACCCCCGCTGGCAGATGCTTTTTCACTTGCTTTGGGAGAAATACGATTTTACGACTCAACACTAGACCAAATGACTTGTCAAGATGGATCGTCTTTGCAGTGCAGGAGTTAAGAAAACGAATCCTCATTTTCCAAGTCACACCAACCAAGTGTTTTTTTGTTTTTTTTTAAATCCTACAACAGGCTTTGAACGGTTTCCACAGGCATAAAAAGGTCACATCACTCCCTGAGCGTGTCGGGGATGATGTCAACGTTAAAGTCCGGTCGAAAACGAAGCAAAGGCCAAAAATGAATGTACAAGTTTTCCGCACAACATAACGCGTTACATAACGACACTTGGACAGTGACGCTTTGTATTGGATCCCCTGGCGGCATATAAATGAGCCTCCGCTCAGGTCGCACTGTAAATCAAAGCCTGATTGATGGGCTGTTGAATCGACTGGGAAGGGACAGATACACACTCACACACACACACACATGCACCCTCAGATGACACCGGGCTAGGAACAGTAATGTATTATACATGCAGAAGAGCGGATAATACACTCATACACACACAAAACCCAAGTGTACACATACACACACATATAGTGAAGATTGGCAGGATATTAGAGAAGATATCGGCACAAAGAGAGGCTTATAGAGTTTCTGTTTTTGTCATTATAGTAAAGGAGGATAATTCTAAAGAAATGCTATAACACACACAGACATATTTATGTACACACACAAATACAGACATCTCTATTTACAGTATTATCACAGGAGAAGATTTATCTTGAGAAATAGTGTGTAAAATTTATCAGTATTTTCAGCCACACACACACAGACTTAAATACACACAACATATGGACACACTGTGTGTCAGTGACTGTGTCAGATGGACACACTGACCCATGGAAGCTCACACACACTCATACTCACACACCTTATCGGCTTTCAGTGAGTCAGCCAGGAGGATCGTCTCGTGTCTCCGGTGTCCCTCTCTGTTCGGGGATTTACTGTCCCTCTCTGCGGAACGGTTAGGTAACGCCGCACCGCTGCCCAGAAAACACTACGAGCTACACGGCCCGAGTGCAGAAAAACACGAGGAACAACACCTGCTCTTCCCATGAAACGGCCCGACCAGGTGAATACCAGATGAACGCTCCGATCCCTTATTGAGTTCACCCAATAAATCGCCTTCGGCCGTGAAGGGTCGAGCCGGGTTGAAGAGGGATGGAACAAGTTGAGACGTGGATCGTGCCAAAGCGTGTGCAATTCAATATCGCAATCTCTGAAAGCGCCAAGTACAATAAATTTAGGGGGGATTTGTAACATTGGTGACCTCATTGCGAAGGCGAAAGTGCAACACATATTATAGACAGGTGACTATACAGTAGCTATTACTCTGCATATGTTTAGTAAATTCAGCATTAAACTAGCAGCATGGCATGCAGATGGCTGAAGCTCCAGAGGGAAGTGTAGTGAGTCCACACCAGGGTCAGAAATTAACAGGCGCTTAGGGGCAAAACTGGCCTCGAAACATCATAAAATGGCCGTGAAATTAGAAATGAAGGTGCAAAAAACACCTCTGTTAATTAGGAGTACCTCTTTTTTGCATTTCACCCTGTTCATAAGATAAGATAGCACTTTATTGATCCCCTTGTTGAAATTCAAGAATTCATATTGTTTTGTTGAATTGTCATATGCCACGTGTGAGTGCGAATACTGTCCCGCATAGGCCACTGTAGGTGATTTGTGGGAACCCATGACCAGATGAGTCCAGTGCATTGTGGGTGAGAAAAATGGACCAAGGGGCTGAGCCTGCAGCTGTAGAGAATGTAACAAATCTTAGTACAATTTGAGTGTTTATTTGCCACTATGCGATACAAATGTATTATTTCATTGTTCAATAAAATTGGAACCAAAAGGACTACAGATGCCCCTATAAATCAATTTTTAGGGCAACAAATGCCCTCTGAAATAAAGTTAATTTCTTACCCTGGTGTCCACTAGTGCATCAGTCCAGTCCATCACAAGGTAATGCTCCCAATAGTTAGTACACTCAATGTAGATTAACATGAGTACTGTGAACTGAGCAGTAAGACGCCATGTGGAGAGCAGATTCTCAAAGGATCGATCTCGGATCTGAACGACCTTTTCCCCTCTTCACTCCGGGCTGCCGCTGCTCCTGCACTTGAGCTAACTTCATTTTACCGGCCGCATATTGCCAAGAGTTGGTTCTGGCCAATTTCTTTTGTGACCTTTTTTATGCATTACAGAGACGTCTCTGTGCCAAAGCAGCGTTAGCCCTGATCCGTGTTGACATTTGGGAAAAGTTCACCAGAAATGGAGCAAAAGTACAGAGTTTAACGCTGCACAAACCATTGTCGGCACAGATTAGATTCTTTAACTCGCACTCGTTCACCTTTTTGCTCCTTACAACTGCAGCACACAAAGAAACATGCTGAGTTGCATTGGTAAAAAGTGAAATTATCTCACCTCATTTTACTTGCTTTAAGAAAAACTGGATTCTAACACTAAATACAAGACCAAATAAATTTTTTAAGAACATTTTTTGCTAAAAGTTTGGCTAAACTTTGGAATCCATCAGCCACTGTGGCCAATGAATGAGATAAACGCTTTCTGTCCCACTCTGGTCTCCCAAAACTCATATGCCGCTCAGGACCATTGCAGCGAGTTACTGACAGGCTAACTATGCTAATGATTTGTTTTTGTAGGTTTTCTGTTACTACCTCACACTCTGCAGGTTTCCAAACGCTTGCCTTCCTCCAAACTTCATATTATATGAAGTTTAGGGACATTTCATCACCTTAAATCATTATCAACAGTTAAACAGTGCACAGTATAAAATGATATCTGTGCCACTAATCTCAAAATCCCAAATTTATTCCATTCAAACAAAAGTCTTGAGTTACCAGCAAGCATTTTGAAGCATCTATAATCTGGTTACTGTGCTTTTTCTTAAGTAAATGTATAAAATTGCAGTTAATCAGATTACAGTAATCCCATTACATATAATCCGTTACCTCCTACTCCCAAAACCCCATATGCCTCTGAAGTCCCTGACAGGGTAATCAGGTTCACACTTTGTTTTTATAGGTGTGAGCGGTTACTACACAACGCTGTGTGTGTGTGTGTGTGTGTGTGTGTGTGTGTGTGTGTATGTGTGTGTGTGTGTGTGTGTGTGCGTGCGTGCGTGTGAATGGGCCTGCCAGCCGGCGTCTCGCTCAGGTTTCTCCTTTAATGAAATAATGATGACGGATGTGGGAGCTACTAACCGTAAATCTGACAGCTGAGGGAGGTGACTGAGCGGGAGAGGGAGTCCCTGCATGCATCGCAGTCTGTCCTGTCCCGCTCTTTTTCTCTCATTCCTCCTATGCTTCTCATTCTCTCTCTACCTCCATCTTGCTTTCTCTTTTATTACCCTGTCTCTCTGTCTGTCTGTCTCTCTCTCTCTCTCTCTCTCTCTCTCTGTTCAGATGTTTGCAGAACACATGGCAGCAATCTCAAAACCTCGGGTGTGTGCATACATTTATGTGCATGCGCACTTATGTGTGGGTGTGTGCAGGTGTGTGCCTTTGCATGCATGTGTGCACATTAAGGAAACTATAAAGAAGGAAAAGTCATACTACACACCAGAGTTATGCGTGTGAGCGTTAATTGAAGACAAACTGTAAAACCTGCAGCACAATTTGTATTGTAGCGGATGGGAAGTCCATACCTGAGTTTCAAACACGTTGTACCTTGGCAATGACACTGATGGTATTTGTTGTTTGATTTACTAGCTAATATTTGGGTGTTTTTATAGTTACAGCATAATGTAGGCTACTTTCACTGTTGTCAGCAAGGCTCAGTTAACTTTAGCCATGTTGCCATCGCAGCATGCCAACTCATCTTTATGCTCTCATCAACTAGCCTACTAGCCTATAGGGAAGCTAAAGTAAGCTAAGATAGCCTACTGTTGGTGCAAGTTAAGAGCATTCACACAAATTGGCAAACAGTAGGCTAACTATGTGGTTAGCAAAACCAAGCCAGTCAGATTTTTGTTGCAGATGTTGCTGCAGAAGATTAACCTAACCTAGAATAAACTCTGGTGAAGTTAACGTTATTTGTTTACCACCTACTGTGGTTGAAGACCAGTCACATTCCAAAACTAAGTTTGAGTTGACATATATAACACTCACTTTACTATGAAAACACCCTAAAGATTAGCTAGTAAACCAAATAACAAATTACTGTTGTTGTCGTTGTCAAGGTAGAACGTGTTTAAAACTCAACGGTATAACATTAACATCACAACATCATTTATTCTGATGGTCTTGTTAAAAAAAGAAAAGAAAATCTGCAACGTTAATCTGGCCGGCTTGTTTTCACTAAACACATAGTTAGACTACTGTTATGCTAATTAGTGTTGATGCTCTTAAATTGTCCTAACAATTCCTTAGTGGTAGTTGATAGCATCAAGATGAATGGGCGCACTGCAGTGGCAACGTAGCTGAAGTTAATGATACCTGAGCCTTGCTGAGGTATCATTAACCTGATACCTGAGCCTTGAATAAACATTAGTGAGTAAACCAAATAACAAATTGCTGTTGTGTCTTTGCCAAGGGTGGAACTTGTTTTAAGTTTGTCTTCAGTTAACGTTCACGCGTACAGTTCTGACATATCTGACTTTTCCTTCTATATAGGTTCCTTGGTGCGTGTGTTTCTGTGGTTGTGTAGCAGGGATGACAAACATTCAGTTGAATCTCTTCCCCCTAGAGCGTTCATTATCTGTGTGATAGGAGGCCAGATGAATCACTCCAGTCTTTCCTTTGTAATTGCTTAATTATCTACACATGAGTAAACGGTTCAAAGGACCATTTTTGTCTCGACTGTGTTTGAGTTTAGCTGAGATGTTTTTAATTTTACAGTTGTAGCGACAGAAAAACAGAGAAACACACTGTCTCTCACACACACGCACACTTGTTTGTATCCTTACACATTCCAGTGACTTGAATTCATTCTCTAGCCATAAACCTAACCTTAACCCTCAGCACTAAGTACTTGGCCCTTAACCTAACCTTAACCTAACCCAATTCTAACCTCATGCCTAAAAGAGCAGCTTTTCAAAATTTGCACTAAAAAAGGTTCTCATTCTGGAAGATTTGTTTCCTCATCTCGCTATTCCTATCAGGCTATTCTCCAGTAAAATCCTAATGATAGAAGAACAGTTCACACTCACACACACCTTACGTAAGATACTTGCTGCATCAGTGCATCCGTGGAGATTACAGCATCCTCACTGGAACCGTCCCTGTCGGAGAGAATTAGAAACTCGCTCCATTTGACATTCATTAGAACCAGAAGTCTGACCCAGATAAGAAGATAAGAAGTAAACACCTTTTGCATAACATCGACATCACTCCTGTACAAGATAATATGTACATCTGGCCAGCAGAAGTGGTTTCTAGAGAGACTGCCCCATAACAGAGAGGTCGCTGGTTGGATTCCCACAACAGCAAGTCTGTGTTAATCAATGTATTGTGTCCTGGAAAATTGTCCTTCAGCATGAGGCTTAACCCATACCTGCTCTCTTATCGTAAGTCGTCAGCTAAGTGTCAAAACTGCACAGTGATCTATCTCTATAATAAAACCTGAAGCTGTTCATTTGAACTCTCACACAAAATTCCTGTGAAATTGAATATCCAAATGAGCTGCAGGGTTATAGTGCTGCTATAATGAAATGTTATAGCACTACCTCGAGTTTTCCATCAGAATATAAAAAAAAAAAACCATATGGTATTAGTCTTACAGCATCATCACCTGGATCATCCCTGTCACACGAAATCAAAATCTGTGTGCGTTTCACATTCAACAGAAACAGAAAACCAGAACCGGCTCCACTTTCCTCCCACAGTCCAAAGACATGCAGGTCAGGTGGACTAGAGACTTTAAATTGCCCACAGGTGTAAATATGTGTGTGTTATTCTGTGTTTCCTTGCCTTCCACCCAATGCATGCTGGGATAGGCTGCAGGTAAAGAAAAACAGTGAATGAATTATAAATTGCAGGACCATCGTAGAAGTCCCACTGCAGTTCTGTTGCAGGATAAATACATAATCCTGGATCTCTAAAATTACTATCATGGCATCTATTATTCTGGCTGTATGCCCGTCTGTCTGGTTGTTTATTCCTGCAGGTCCAATATGTAAGATCATCTGAGCTGGCCTTTACACTCTCAGTCATGTGAAGTGAGTCGTCTCCCAAACAGCCTCCTGGACCGTCCGTCGGAAAGCAGCCTGTTATTAATCTGTCTATGACGAACTGCTCTTGATGTTTCAAACACAATGCTGGCCGCTCCTGCAGATGGTTAAATGTTTCTTGGAAATCAGGTTCGGGATCAGGTTAAGTTGAAGGAGGCTGGAGTGGTTTTGCTTTGGAAAGACAAAGAAGGATTTTTTGAAAACAGGCTCTTGTTTGGAGGTTTGGGTTAAGTTGGGAGCATGTAGAACGAGCATCAAAATGCCTTTTAGCTTCACGTGGAGGCTGCACGCCCCACGGCCACTGGCAGGAGGCTTGTTTAATCATGGGTGGATAGGCTAAGGGTCTGACTCGAATTAATGTCCCTCGACAACAGCAATTATGCCTCAGAGTTTCCAGGTTTGAAGTTGAGTTTAATCACGCTCTACACACCGAAATAAATTGCTGTTTTGACAAAACTTCTAGGTCTACTCCCTTCTGTATTTTTAATGGCACAATAGGGGGGCTGCAGCGTGGGTCCAGGCAGTAGTGGTTCCACAGACAAGGATTTTAACACTTCATCATGCTATATGTAAAGTCTTACTTGTATGAATATATACTGTAAATATCATACATATCCCATCACAGTTGTGAACAAGAGGGGAGAAACAAAGCTAAAGTGTAACAAGTAAGGATAAGTGGTTAGCCTCCTAGCTATGCTTTGTGTGTGTGTGTGTGTGTGTGAGTGAGTGTACTCCCACTCAGACTCTTTCCATACATGAAGTGCTTTTCTAAAAGTGAACTTGCCTACTACAGTCGAAGACGTTGCTCTATACAAAACTATGTATACTTGCTGCGGCTCTGTATTGTTCGTTAACTGGCACTCCGTGTACGAAGATTAAAGCGGTAGCCATAACCGAGGGAAACCGTAAATACCGCTGATGAAAACTCGATCCTGCTTGATCAGTCACAAAGATGCAGATTCTCTAACTCAAGCCCCAAAACGATTCATTTTGAAGAGCTGACCACAAGATGTTAGCATGTAAACAGAGTCAGTCAGAAAAGGGGATGGAGACGCTTTCCCACAAGGCAACCAACCACAACCAATCATGTGACATTTTAGACCAATTGCAGACAATCACACACTGGGGGATCGATGTATGAAGAGTTTCACTAGTTTGATCAAACACTGTGGAGTCTGAAGCCAATGCAGTGCCTCATTTTCTCCACAAACTTGTCCTCTTGTTTGTATGAAGCAGCTGAATTTCATTTTCTGCAGCAAATACACTGCCAGCTTAACACTAACTCTAAAAATCTGGGTACAACTTAGCAGCAGAACCATTAAGGATTGGAGCAAAACACATAGTCAGTGTTTTAATGTGTGAATGTGTTATAAATAGCATGAAATAGTCGGTGTGATGGTGTATTTGTGTGTGTATGTGTGTGTAAGTGTTTCTGGATGTGCTCTCTGTGTGTATGTGTGTGTGTGGGTGTGTGTATACAGGAGGTGGAAATACCAGCAACACCACATGAAAAAGGACTTTAACTTTTAAGTAACTTAAGTAAATGGTGAACTAGTCTTTCCATTATTTTGTCCACCCCCCTTGTATTTGTGTGTGTGTTTGTTGTGTGTGTGTGTGTGTGTGTGTGTGTGTGTGTGTGTGTTTTTGTTTGAATGTGTTTATGTGAACCACATGGCATCTGTCAGTCGTCAGCTCCTCCCCTCTCAGACACACGTGGGCGGCAAAAACCACAGAAAACCCCAGAAACCTCTATGCAGAAACTGGGTCACTACCTCCAATGACTTGTTTGGGAAACACACACACACACACACACACACACACGCAAACACGTTGAGGGAAAATGTGAAAACGTGACCATGACCCAATGCTGAAAAAATGTAAATAGAATGATAAAAAGAGACATTTTTAAGTGGTGATAATGGCTAAAGTGTTCTGCTGCCAGTAGAGAGGGATTTCCAGGCCTTTTTTCTCTCTCTCCTCCTCTCTCTGTCTCCATCTTTCTTCTTCTTCTCTTCCTGCCTTTTTTCAAACTTCTCTTCCTCTGTCTAGCTTGTTTCCATCCTTTCTCTCTTCCCTTTTCTGTTTGTCTCTCTGACTCTTTCTCCCTCTTTCTCCTCTCATTCGATTCTATTGCGGTTTCCCCAGCGGCTCAGCCTCTTTCCAGTGGCCTGTTTATTTTTCATATAAAATATTGCACAGCCTCTTCCAACATTATGTGGGTCTACAAAAACCCATTAGGCCAGAGATAACATTATAATCCACTTTTACAGACTGAGTTCGGGAGTGAGAGTGGGTCTTTTTGTCTCGTTAAAGCCCTGACTAGGCATTGGACGAGGCATTCAAAGGCATAAAAGCAACAAAACCCTGATTGTTTGGCATTACGGCCGACAGCTGCGGTCAGTGGGTTACAATGTCACTGGCCCAATTTAGTTTTTTAAAATGAAACAGCATTTGGAAATGGAGAGAGGCCTGCCGGAGCCTCGTCCTGTATCTCCAAATCATCAACATGGTAAAGAATTGCTGCAGAAATTAGATGATGGTCAAAATTTGGGTGATTTTCCAACTCACTCCCATCTATTTTTTGACTTTTTACAAAGCATTTCAATGATGTAGCTTGGCTTTGGCATTATGAGATATTTTCTATATGTGCGAGACAATGACAGGCATTAATCACGGTAAAGAAAAAACTAATTGGAAGTGCATGATTTTTACAAGCACGTGTCTGGTGTTCATTAAGTGCCAGTGTTTCCAGTAGACATTTTTCTTGGCAGGGTGGGGAGGCCCTATGAAACAGCATGTGGATCCATCGGATACTGAAACTCGCCATCGAGACAAACGCTGATGGAAATCCTGCAGGTGGTTGCAGCTCCTCTCAGCAGGGTGGCAGCACCGCACCTCCTCAGCGTCAGGGCGGGCCGCTGTATTCCCCCCCCCCCCCCCCCCAACCGTATTTGGAGGGGGGTCGCGGATAATACGCTTCTGTTCGGCTTTATTTGGATTGAGCACCGGCAGAGAGAGGAGAGAAAATAGCAGCAGACGAAACGAGAGGTGAGAAGAGGTGTAGAGAGAAGAGGGAAGGTGAGAAGAGTAGAGGGAGAGGAAAAAGAGATGCTGAGAGGAAGTGTGAAAATCCACCCATTTCCTCCCTGTCCATCATCGCTCAAGTCGTTTCAAAAATCAACCCTGGACCCACCACACACACACACACACACTCTTTCTTTCTCACACACACACACACTGGCAACAACGTACATGACAGAGCTGATTTAAATATGGAAAGGAAAACTGAGAACTATTTGTCCGTTGTGTGGTTGACACATTGAGAGAAATAAAGAAGCAGCCTGGAAACACTCACTGAATTGGTGGCAGCAGCAGTGAGCAGTTTGTGCACGCTCAACAACTTCAGCAGAGGAATAGCAGGCCGGTAAACTGTCATTTTCCGTTACCGTTTCTTTACAATTTGGGGACATTATGCAGATGTGTACTCCTTTCCTTCCTCAAGCAAAGCATTTAACCCCAGTCTGCTCCAGTGAGTTGGCCAATAGGAAAATGTGTGTGTGTGTGTGTATATAAATGTGTGTGACAGTTTCTCCCCTAACTCATCTAAAGAATTACGACAATTACCTGCCAACAAGGCAGGCTGCTCCTCTCCTTCATTCTGTGTCCAGCCGCCTCTGACTGGAAGTACTAACTTTTTTTTTCAAGCACACTATAACATGCACCAGGAATTTAACCTGGTGACTAATGCAGACATTTTTACATGGTGAATGGTGCAGACATTTATCCCATAACTGAAAACTACAGACGTTTGCTGAAAAATTCTCATCTTAAAATGGCAATTTAGCCACCAAGCTGAGGCTTTTATCCAGAGTTACTGTACTTACAAGCTCAACAATAAGCCACAATTTGTGAATGTTTGTGTCTCACAAGTGGCCTACTAAAGAAAAAGCAGACCATGGGTAACAAAACGATGCTGAGAACTAGACAGAAAAGAGAAAAGATACTAAGAACAAAGTGTAAGGCAGGCGTAGAGAAACAGATTTGGGGTGAGGTGTGTTAGAAGAGAAAATCATCCAGTTTTTGACCATCCAACATTTCTTAGCAAGTAGACAAGTAGAGATATCTGGACGAGGCCTCTGCAGAATGCTGTTTTATTTTGAAAAATGAAATGGGCTGGTGAAATTTTGAACCCACTGACCGCAGCTGTCCATCTTAACCCAAAACTTAAGCCTTTGACTGCTTCGTCCAAATAGCCAGGGCTTCAACGAGGCAAAAAGACTCACTCTCTCCCCCTTGAACTCAGTCTGTTAAAGTGGATTGTGTTATAATGTGGATTGCAATGTTAAGTGCCTTGCTCAAGGGCAGCTTGATGGTAATTACTGAGGGAGAGGAGAGCATTAGTCACTCAGTTTCCTTTGCCCCAAATTTCCCCTTCCACTTCACCACTGTGTCCCCGTTGCAGTGGAAGATGTGAGTGTGCAGAGCTGCAGAAGACTTCGCAAACCCTTGGATTTGATTTGAATAGTTGGAGTTTTAAATCTGGTGGTCGCTGCTGATACTTTGACCCGGTGGTTGGTCCAGACATTTATTTTCCTCCCTAAAAGTTCCAGCAGCTTAACGAAATCTCAGCTCGCCTAGTGCCCTTCTCAGGTCCCCATGCTAGCTGATTGAAACGTGCCCTCCGCCTGTTTTACTGCATCTGGTTCCCATCCTGCTTCCTGAGGTTTAGATTAAACCATCGTGAGTTTCCAGCTGTCGGAGAGCCTGTTCCAGTGACTGTAACCCCGAATGGAAGAACCAGAGAGAGGGGAGAGAGAGAAGAGAGTTAGAAAGAAGGGAAGGAGGGAAGGAAGGATAGAGGGGCAGAAGAAGGGACAAAGCAGTGGAGAGGCTTGGGGGAATGGAGGGAGAAGTGAGGGAGGAGAGAGGAGGAGGAAAAGAAAGAGAGAGAGAGGTAAAGAGAGGTCTTTCCACTTTCAGCGCCAGAAGTCGGCTACAGTCAGTTCAAGATGAGGTCTCCCATGATTGAGACGGTGCAGCTAGCAACCGTTGCCATGTCTCCCATCGACAAAGACCGCAAAATGACAACCTGTTTTACCTGGCGTTCAAAATGATACATTTCTATTGTGGAATGGACTCAGAAATATGTATACTATGCCCTATTTCTACATAAAAACCTCGACCACAGGTTTTTTTTAGGCCACAATGCTATTTATAAGTGAGCAGTTAAAGTCTCAACATTAAAGTAATAAAATTGATAGCCTATAATATAATAACCTGAGGTGCAGAGAGGTAGTTGCGTGTGTTTTATGGATAGGAACCAAGGAATCCATATTTCCTGAAATATGACTCTGTAGTTCAGTCTCTTAATGCAGCAGCTTCCAGTCCTGTAAGTGAGTAAGGCTTGGTATCACTTTAAAATGACCTGTTTCCGATTCTTCCTTTCTTTGCTGAATGAAAACACATTTCATTATGCATTAGAATACATCATTTTCTGAGAACATGAAATTTGCTTTTCTAAATAGAATCAGACCACATCCAATTGATTTCCTCTGTGCAAATGTCCAACTGGAAGAATACTTAAGTGCATTGAAAGAAAACTTGAGCTCTTGTTTTGTCAGTCCAACATTTTGAAGCTTTTTTCGATCACATTTGATACCTTTTGATGCCTTTAAATCAATGTCAAACATCGGTACAGAACTGATAAGTATTATTTTGTTTTTTGTTTTTTTCGAGATTTTGCTAAAGGAAACACCCACAAACAAAAACCCAAAAAAAACAATGTTCAACAAAGATGTTCCACACATTTTATTAAAATTCAGTGCTGATGATGACACATTTCCATTCCACATTAATTCAGTATGGGTCTTGCGTTCATTATATGAGCAGTAGCTCACTGCACTTGCCTGCCCTCTGATGTGATAACACTAGGCTTTACGTTTGAGCAGTCAATAACTCGCTGTGCCTGGGGGATTTTGTGCTTGGCTGAGCGATGCCTCAGGACCCAAAAAAATGTTGACAACCACTGTCCTAATGTGACGCAGATACATATCTTATAGAGCCCACAGAGATGGATATGCATTTATTTCACAGATGAATTAAAATGGAAAATAGATGTAACAGAGTCATTGCAGATTCAGATGTTACAGCTGGCCTGCATGTCTTTCTCCACAGTGTGTGTCTTGCAGCTGTAATACTGACATCTAGTGGAATCAACCAGCAACTTCATATTCACAATTAATGAAGGCAATCCCCATATTAATTATAGACTTATTAATTACAGACTGTGGCATAAAGGCCACAATTAAGTGCTGTCATTCAAAGGGGATGAGAAGGGAGCACAACAATTTCTTTTTAGGAAGGTTCAGGATTTTTAGAAGCTTATCCTATTGATTACTGAACAAACCCCTTTTTTAAAGCAAGGATTTTTAAGTCTATTCAACCAGACACTTATACTGGATTCCTTTTGATTCTTAGAAATTAGCACCTTCCCACTGTTTGTAGCAGTTGTTAGTTATGCCAGCGTAAAATGAGAGTATGAAATGAAACCACTATACTCTCAAACTCCCATGCAGCCCATTCCTGTTACTTCCATACCTGTAGGGAAGGAACTGAAAAGATTTGTGTGCAATTTTTGAAAGTAATTTCCTACCCCATTGCCTTTAATTGGCACTGCTAACATATGCTAGCAGTGATGAGGCCATACTGTCACAAACTAAACCTCTAGCAAGATACATTTCTGTCTATTTAAATGATAGAATCCCATCTAATCTCAATAAGGGAAGAACCAAGACAAACGCATCACCTTTCCACAGTTTATTTCCTTTTAAAATAATTCATACAAATGCATACAGTCACAAACATATCTTTGTCAGGTTGTCAGTTTTGACCAAAAATAATGATATTTACCGTAGAATATAGAATATGTATACTGTATATTGCTACGCCTACTACTTTACCATAAAGGGGACCAAGGTAGGCAACAGTGGACTGTGTGTTACTACCAGGGATGGAATTTCAAGGAGCACCTGGACATTTTGAAAACTAGTCTGTTGGTTTTGTTTGTGGCACCCATTGGTTTCAATGGGGAATGCTAACCATTTCTAAGAAGTTGCTCTGCAGGTAATGCAAGTATCAGCACAGTATTTCTCCCCCACACGGCGACAGCGACTGTTGAGGGGAAAATAACAGAGTGAAATTCAGAATATCCCAGCATTCCTTTAAGGGTTTTGGGGCTCGAGCCCGGCAGCGATATTTGGCTGTCACCTCAGTACCATCTGCATTAGACCCCGGTCAAATTCTGGCCAATGAGAACCTGGCAGTAGCCCGGGCTGTAAAATACTCACTGCTGGCTAGTGAAATTTCCATCCCTGATTGCTACGCCTACGACTTCACCATGAAGAAGACCAGGTAGGCAACAGTGAACTGTTTTTTTACTACTCAGCTGCTGGCAGAAGGGGATCCAGAAAGCACCGTCACTGAGCTCGCCCGCTAACCTCAACAACACACATGCTGGATTCAATAAGAAAAGTGAATTTGCAGATAATTTACCACTGAACATTCGCAACAATATCAGCATACTCCAGTTCATTTAGTGGGAACGCTGCCAGTAAAGGCAGAGATCACTGGCACAATTTGCAAGTCTGGACACTCAAGTCTAGTTGTCTACAGTTTTATAGTTTTTACATAGTGTTTAGTTGTATATTTAGCTGGCAGTCTTTGTAATGATGCCTTGTGGAGCGTACTCCCCCTCCCCAGTGTTGCTTCTTAGACACAGATACAACCAAGTCACATTGACACAGGCAGGCAGAACACCATATGTACACATAGACACAGAGGCCACGGCGGTGGCTAAACGGTATACTCAGAGAGGACCCATCATGAAATGTTAAAGGGATACTACACACTAGAACCACTTAGCTCAGCTGGAAATCAGTACGTTTTGCCATGCTATAGTGACAGACAGCGATCCTGCTCAGAAATCTTGACTTCATTGTGCATTATATGACGTCTGTTGCTTTTGTAGAAAGCCATATAGCTTGTTGCTCACAATAGTGGGTTGTTCCTCCCTTTTGGAAAATTGTGTGCACTTTGTACAGCCTGTTGTCATATATTAAAGAAAATGTTTAGGAGCAGAGAAAGTATGAAAGATATGTTTTGGCCGGACTTCCAACACACCTGAACTCAAAACTCTAAAATTTTTACAGCAACCATTTTGCATCCATCCAGGTTTGTAACCGTTTACTTCAATCAGGGACCCAAAATGGCGCTGGCTGAAAGCAAAACAATGAATATTTGAAATGTATTCAGTTGCTGTTTTCGCCAGGTCTGCTGGTTAGTTTGACTTCTCCATAGCTAGAAGGGCAACTTCCATAAAATACTGATAGAGTAGCATGAAGTAACACACTGATGCGTGGATGTTGTGCGTCGTTTTGTAAACCTTGTTCGTGTGCTCACCCTGCACCCCGCAGGATAACATTTCAAGGAATTGGACAATAGCTATGTATAGTATTGGAAGAGGTGGTTAGACTTCTGTAAAAGACATTAAGAAGGCAAAGGAAGATAATAACCCCTTATCAAACTATTTATCAATCTGTAAGCCAGCAGTGTGATAGCATTCACAGATCCAAATTCCTTGGCGATGCATTGCCTCGCGGTCGATCTGCTTTGTCTTCCAGAGCGATCGACCTAACCGCTGTGTTTCATAATTAGAGATCGAGGCTGGGGATAAAGTCGTCCCGGCCAAGCATACCATTTTGCCACCACCCTAAAGCCTTTCCTCCCGCAACCCCCTTGGTTTGGGTCGAACTTGGAAACATTTACACAAGTCCCAAGAGCAAAATCACATGCCCCTTAAACGAAACAAACAAAAATCAAACGTTAGAACGACTTTAGCTATCGTTAAAGTTCTTTTTCTAATGTAACGGGACACGAAAAGGCAAGCAGGTAGAAAAAACAAAGCACTAAGTGGCA
Organism: Centroberyx affinis; assembly: GCF_046629955.1. Classification (NCBI taxonomy): domain Eukaryota; kingdom Metazoa; phylum Chordata; class Actinopteri; order Beryciformes; family Berycidae; genus Centroberyx; species Centroberyx affinis. The sequence goes on along the minus strand of NW_027280193.1, from coordinate 82,185 downwards.
TAGAAAGGAATTTTAAAACAAAATAAAAAAATAATATACCAACCGGGGGAAACTTAATTTCCTGAGACGGTGTGCAAAAAGCTGCCTCTTTTTTGGGGCTTGTTAATTTGGGGACACATAAAAAAACAGATATTGTATTACTTTTCAGACCAGTTTGGCTACATTGAGAGATCACATCACCCATGTTTTCGTTAAGACTGGAATTCAAATAATATCTTCTCGCCGTAAGTCTAAAAACTGTACACAGACAGGTTACATTCATTTCATAACCTACTACTTTTGCTTGTACATCAAACTAAGGAAAGGACACAGAAAAAGAGAGAGAGAAAGACATGAAATCCGCCCTCCTAACTTTGGACAAACTACGGTCTAAGACAGCAGAATTTGATTCAATATTTTCTTTTTTCTTTCCAAATCAACAGATATTATTATTTTCTCTTTTTTTTTTTTTTTTTTTTTTTATCCCGTCAGAGAAAACAGTTTGAAACTTGACGATAGTTGTTATCCAGCAGACCTCGACCTCGACAGTATGAGTCAGTCTGTCTCGGGACTTCTGATTGGAGCAGAGGACAACTGTCTGGCTCCTTGATTGGAGCAGGTGACAACTATCCTCCTCCTCATCATCATCATCCTCCTCTTCTTCTTCTTTGGAGTTTGAACTGGCCGCTAAGAACCAATCGCCAGTGAGATGTGAATCGATCGCTATTGGGAACTCAACCTGTCAATCTGACGCTGAACCTGTCTATTAACAACTTGTCACTAGGGAACTTATCGCTATGACACCGGTTGCCATGGCAACCTCCGGTTACCAGGCAACACAGGCAGGCGTGTGTGTGTTTGTGTGTGTGTGTGTATGAGTGTGGGGCTACAGTTGGTCATTGGGGTGCTGCTCTCTGTCGCCCTCTGGTGGCTTGACGGTGTTTTGTCCGGGCGAGGGGGCGTGGGGAGGGTGTGTGACTGCGGGCGGGAGGGTGTGTGTGATGGGCACGGCACTGGGCACGATGCCTTCGACAGGCGGGGGGAGGCCGCCCGCCGCCAGGCTCACCACTCCTGGAGGGTACCTGGAAGGGGGGAGAGAGAGAGAGAGAGAGAGAGAGAGAGAGAGAGAGAGAGAGAGAGAGAGAGAGAGAGAGGAAAGGGTGGGAGACAGAGAGAGAGAGTCATTAAAACTAGAGCTGAAACAGGACAACAGGAAAGATGTCGTCCCACATCAAGGATGCACATGCCCACTGTGTCGATCAGTAACAAATTTGTCATCTTGTCATTCCTCCAAGTTTCATCAAAAACCAATCAGCAGTGTCAGGAGTGTGATGGACGAACAGATGAACAAACAAACAAAGGAAAGTGTTTTTGCCATTGTGTCCTGAGGTATGAGTGGATGCTACTCTAGCCCAATGATTGGTGTGACAGCTCTATCATTCTCTGTGGTTGGCTTGTATTAACATTACTAATCTGATTCATGCAACGTGATTGGCTAATATTGTCCTATAAGCCTGGCTGACCTCTTTATCTACTCAATGATAAGGTAATGGATTGATGTACTACTTCTATTATGCTCTGTAGTTGGTTGTAATATTACTAATCTGTGAGCAATACTACTCTGTACACAAATTAATTGTAATTAAGCAAATTAAGTAATAGGCCATAGCTAGACCATGTGGCAGTAATATGCTCTGTGTTTTTGTCCAATTACCTTTGGGAAAGAAAGAAAAATATCTGCTACCATTTCTACCTTACTAACATTGGTCTTTGTCAGTTCAAATTCTAAATTTCCGAGACATTTTGAAAACCTTTTGGATATGTAACATATTCTTTAACTTTCCCAGGCTTGGAAAAAAATATTTTTCAGACTGCACTGACTATTAGAGCTTTTCTGTGTGCAGGAATCCTGTATATGTTTTTTTTTTTTTTGTCAGTTATTTACCTATAAGCCCCGTTGAGCTCAGGGTGTACGGTTGCTGGGTCTACTCCTGCCCAGTGGTTGGTCTGGGTGAGGAACTCCTTATTCACACAGTTCTTCAGACTGTCTGGGATTCGACCTGAGAGAGAGAGAGAGAGAGAGACAGAGAGAGAGAGAGAGGGGGAGTGAGAGAGACAATCGAGGATGGTAAGTGAACTCAAGTGCTGTACTTGAGTAAAGTGGTAAAGTAATTTTACCTGTCCATTAATATAATTATAATACTAATATTCTACATTCCACAATGGGGAACTGGTTACTTTTACACCACTACATTTCAAAGCAGATATCCTACTTTTTAAGCCCACTGCATTTATCTAACATCTGAGAAAGAGGGAGAGAGAGAGAGAGAGAGAGCGAGAGAGAGAGAGAGAGAGAGAGAGAGAGCAAAAAGACTCCCTTTCCCTCTGCAAAAGCGGATTATAATGTTATCTCTGGCCTAATGCTTTCGGTAGAGCCATATAATGTGGGAAGAGACAGTACCATATTTTATATGAAGAATAAACAGGCTATTGGAAAAATACTGAGGCGGAGGGGAAACCACAAGAGGAGAGGAGAGGTAACAGAAAGAGAACAGGACAGAGAGAAAGAGCGAGAGGAGAGTGAGAGAGAAGAGAGGATGGAAAGAGAGAGAGAAAAGGGAGGGGTGGAGGGAATGGAAGAGAGACAGTGAAAGGCCTTTAAATCCCTCTCTACTAAAAGAATAGGAAGGATGTTTTATGCTCGATGGCAGCAGAACACTCTGATATTTTAGCCTCCTAAAAATATCTCTTTTTAAAGCTCTGTTACATTTTTCAGCAGAGTCACGGTCACATTTTGCCCCAACGTGTGTGTGTGTGTGTGTGTGTGTCTGTGTGTGTGTGTGTGTCTGTGTGTGTGTGTGTGTGTGTGTGTGTGTGTGTGTGTGTGATACCTGTGACAGCCCTCCGGATCTCCCTCGCAGCCTCCTCTCTCATCTCCAGCGAGGCCTGTTCGCTGTACCAGGCAGCGTGCGGGGTGCAGATCAGGTTGGGGGCGTCCTTCAGCGGGCCCTGGCTGAAACTAACACACACACACACACACACATCAGTACACTTATTTATATTTGAAAATGTAACTATTCACCCTCTCTGACTTTTTACACATTTTCTTGCGCTGCAAAATGAGCTCCAAATACATTTATTTGGGGTTTTTGGTCTAAACTCTGCACTATTTTTCAGATTGTTTTCTGTTTCATTTTGTCACTGACAGCCACAGTTAAATTAGAGAAGAGAACATCTGTACTTTTTTATGTTGTGATGGAGGAATTATTAGTTTTTTCTTTGAAACCCCTTGAACTGGAATCTCATGCCATCCCATATGTGACGCAGGTATTCCACACTGTGCTCCACTTTTCTGTAGAGGAAAACACCCTGCACCCTAAAATCTCATTCACAGCAATTTTCTAATCCTGTCAGAATATTAATCTGCATGTAAACACACTGAGCGTTTCACCTGAATGGCTCTGTCTCGTGAACGTCCAGCGCCGCTCCACGTATCCTGCCCTCCTTCAGGGCCTGAGCCAGGGCTTTCTCATCCACCAGACCCCCCCGGGCCGTGTTCACCAGGAAGGCCCCCTGACGCATCTGTAACACACACACACACACACACACACACACACACAGTAAATGCGAGTTATTTGTTATGTTCACAATGAAACCCTTGTTGGCAAATTGTCCATGTATAATATACACCTTTTTAACAATCAATGACAAAATTATGATATTAAATTTATATTTTCTTGTATTTTCAGATTAAAATCCCATTACTTTTGCTTCCTGGAAAACAGTGTATCTTTAGTGATTACTTCATGCTGTACCAGGAGGCGTAAATAAAAATTATAATAAAATACCAATAAAACCATCACAGATTTTTGAACAGTCCTGCCCCTCCACCCCTCCTATCAAATAAAACTGTTTCTCTCATAAACTGATATTCAATGGGTTTACACTTTTGAATGAACGCTCCCTACATTATGTCCCACCCTAATATCCTGTTTCAACTGGAAATACATCAAGTTATGGAAGCAAGATGCCCTCAAAATGCCATTTCCTTGTGACTTTAAGGATACAGAAAGCATCATTAGCTTTATGTAAACAGACACAGACATAAACAAAAACATGTAAAGAGTCCCATTATGACAAAAACATACCTATATGCACTTGTAAGAGCTTATACGGTTGTTGTAATCCTAGAAGTCTCCATCTATTCTCCTGTTCTGTCATCAGTGCAGCAGAAGCTACTGCAGCCTAATAATACACTGTATGTGATGTGTTATTGATCCACATTGGGATATTCTTTTTTCGCTCACCCGCCCTCCAGGGAGGCCAGAGTCAAGCTGCAGCTCTTGGAGCAGATAAGGGTTCAGTGTCTTTAAGTACTGATGAAAACTGGCTTCAGGCTGCGTGTGTTTCTTGAGTATCAGTTGTTGTTTGCAGTGCATGCAACAGAGAATGTGACTTCATTCATCTGTATGTAGCCAGTGGGCCTCCCTGGATATCTGCCTCTTTAATATTTATGGCCTGTGAATTTGCAGTTGATGTAGGGATAAATAAAACATTCAAGTGTGTGTGTGTGTGTGTGTGTGTGTGTGTGTGCTGCTGTTGCCCCGCTACCTGTTTGATAGTGAAGTCGTTGATCAGGTGGTGGTTGTGCTCGTTCAGGCTGCAGTGCAGGGAGACGCAGTCAGAGTGGAAGAGCAGGTCCTGGCCAGGAACAAACACACAAACACACACCGATCCTCTGTTTACACTTCATATCACTGCTTGCATCTGCAGGGATTTTGCAGAGGCCGATTTGTATTAGATACACACTGAGAGGCGGAGCTGAGTGAGAAAAAACATAGCAGTGGTGTACACACACACACATACACACACACACACCCGTCCTCCGCTCATGATTTCCAACAAAATCAAATGTTTTTAGATCATCTGTGAACCAAATCTAAACATCTAGTTTGCATTTTTGTGTGTCTTTAATGATGTTAGCCATGTTGACTTTTATAGGCAGAGGAGTCAGCAGAGTGCAAAATGGTTAAGAATTAATAACTTCATAGTGCTAATAGGGATTCAGAGTGAGTGAGTGTGTTGTGTTTTGAATGAAAAGGTAGTTAAACTTGCTTGTCTTCAATTTTCAAATGTCCCGTAAATGACAAAGCGTCCCTACCCTACATTACTTTAATTATACCCCTCAAGTAACCTGATATACTGTGTGTGTGTGTGTGTGTGTGTGTGTGTTACCTGTAGTGTGGTGACCCTCTGTAGTCCCAGAGATCTCTCTACACCATCGGCCAAATAAGGGTCGTAGAAAATCACACTGAAGCCAAAGGCCTTGGCTCGCAGGGCCACCGCCTGGCCCACACGACCTACACACACACACACACACACACACACACACACACACACACAGATGAATACCCATTAAAACAGCACAAAAAACACGATAGTCAACATTTTTGTGTGTGTGCCTCATACTCCCTTTTTCGACTTTTGCATTCCACAAATTACATAATGCTCTGGCTACACAAGTCTGCTGATTATTACAGAAAAAGCTCCCAGACAGAGCAGGGAGGAGATTTGCATTCTGCCTCTGGTTAATCCGCTTATATTTTATTGGCAGTAACTCCTTGGGAAGCCAATTTAGCTGAGCTAGAGACAAAACTTCCCAAAACGACAGAGAAAACTGCTTGTTGATGGAAAACTTCATCACTCTTCCTCAGCAACAACCTCACTGACAATGTTTTAAATCTGGACCTCCATCCAAACTGAGCTCTTTATATCAGTCAAAACTAACATAGAAATTACAATTAAGAATATTGTCAGTAGGTGTTAGTGATGAGGCATATTTCATGCTGATTTGAAAGACGGACAAATTGAAAATGCCTATTTGACCAGATTTCCTGGGTGAAACAGGGTGAAATGTAAAAACGGGTGCTCCTAATTATCGGGGGCATTTTTCTGCCCCGATTTTTTAGTTCATGAATTTTCAAGGGCAGTTTTGCCCTGAGCCTCTGTGTGTGTGTGTGTGTGTGTGTGTGTGTATGTGTGAGCGCTCTACCTACCGAGCCCTATTAGCCCCAGTGTCTCTCCTCTGATCCTCGCGGCTCCTGATGCCACCTCTCGGATCTGCTCCACGCTCTGGACCCGCGTGCCCTCCCGGAGAGCCTGGCAGACAGATAATTAACACCATACAACATGAATAATAATGCACAATTAATATGCAAATAGCAGCTAGACAAAAGTCGACAAAAAAAGAGCACAGATCAAGGTGATTCAGTCAATAACATATAACATAAGTATGACTTAACATAAGTATGGCTAAAATTAAAATCCTTATTATTTTTGCTATATGTTTTGATTGATAGTTTTTTTGTTTTGAGGAACACATTATTTTACTGCACTTTCTGCAACTTATATGAATGTTTTGACTATTTTCAACTGCAGCAATCATTCTAAAAGAAATTAAATGTTTCAATACTACTGATATGCCAATAGTCTATGATTATTAATTGCGGAAACTAAACTTGCAATATCCATTTAGACACTTTTATCTGTGCAGCTCTAAATAATTCATCAGTTAAATCAGTTCCAATTCATTTCAGTCTCTTTTATCACTAACCTGGTGCAGCCAGGTGGTGCGTCGGTACAAGGTGAGGATGTGACACAGCGTGGAGTCGGCCGTCTCCTCCACCGAGGCTGCTGGCATATTACATACAGCAATGCCTATTGGACCGGAGAATAGATAAGGATTAGGGAAAGCTTGGGCTATTGGAGGAGGGAGATGAGGTCTGGTGAAAAGCTATTTTGGTGGAGAAGTGCAGGGTGAGAACATCAAGTCAGCAGTTTTTCTCTACAAATACCGCCGGCATGTCGCAAACAGCAGAGCCTCTTGGTAGAAGAAGATAGGGAAGTTAGTAAAGCTGGAGGAGAGAGATGGGCTTTAGCGGAAGCTATATTGATTGGGGGAGAAAAAGAGAGGGAAGTCAGTCAGTTTTTTTCTGTGAATATTACTGGCATGTTGCACTTGGTAATGCCTAAGTTAGCTGGTAATAAAAATAGATAATGGAATACACCAAGTTTTTAGAAGATTGGCCCGTTGCTCAGCTTACCTGTTAAGTGATGAGAATATAGACTAAAATCATCTGTGTGTTCTTGGTAGATTGTTTGCTCCATTCTAACTCTTTAGCATACACTATGCCAGTGGTTCTCAACGTGGGGTCCTTGAGGGGGTTCCAGAGGGTCCCCAGCAAATTCATGAATTGCTAAACTTCACCATTATTTAATTTACAAGAAGTTAAAACAATTAGAGAATGTAGGAGAATGACTGTTTTGATCATTTGATCATCACTGTTTTCTCTCTACCTACAATAGAGATAGTCATATAGAATTCTGGACAAAATCAGACAAAATCATATCTAGCAATAAAAATATTCTCAGATTTGGGTCTGAGAGACAAAATCTCATCAATTGGGGGTCCGTGGCTCTAATGTGGACTAAATTAGGGGTCCTTGACATGAAAAAGGTTGAGAATCACTGCACTATGCTATACAATCCCAGAGTGATTGTATAGTAAGTGACTAGCATTATCTCAAAAGGTGGAAAATGAGCACTTTAAGCAGCTCTAAAGATAAATGGTAAGTCATTTTAAATTATATGCAGCTAAGTCTGGCAGTTGTGTGTAGGAGATTGGTCAAATTTACACAAAATATACAAAAATAGCATTCTGTATTGAACTACCAGGGACTAGTTTCCCTGTTTACAGGGTGTGAACATGGCGGGGGTGGAAAATACATACAGCTAAAAATCACTGTGCAGCTCTCCTGAAATTGTTCAAAAAATAAACCATGGCTACATCAGCTATAGTGAGTTAATGATATTTCCTTTTTAAAATCCATATAAAGCCATATAAAAAATCCCACCAACAACTTTTTTATTAATAAAATCTCAGTCTTCTAATTTGGATAATGCTAGTCACCTACTCCCACTCAACATAGTGTGTGCTAAAACGTACCGGAAAGCACTTTGATGATTTTAGTCTCTATGTTCTCAACAAACTGTTCTCAAAGTATGACCAGTACAGCCTCTCAACTGCTCTGTGTGTGTGTGTGTGTGTGTGTGTGTGTGTGTGTCTTCATTCGTCTCACCCAGGTCCCCGGCAGATTTGATGTCGATGTTGTCGTAGCCGCTGCCGATGCGGACGATGATGCGCAGCGCTTTGAATTTCTCCAGGTCTTCTCTCATCAGAGTGATGGTGTGGTACATGAGCGCTCCAACAGCTTCATTCAACACCTGGACACACACACACACACACACACACACACACACACACACACAGGTTGAGTTTGTTAAGTGAGAGAGAGAGAGAGAGAGAGAGAGAGGAATTGGTTTTCTGTGTGTCTCATCAGGGAAATGATGTGGTCTATGAACACCTATACAGCCTCATTTACCACCTGTGCATAGACACTCAGGAAGAAAATAGTGTGTAATAGTGTGTGTGTGTGTGTGTGTGTGTGTGTGCGCGTGTGCGTGTGTGTGTGTGTGTGTCTTTGCTCTGATCAGATAATGTAGTGCTTCAATTCTCATACTTTTTTTATGAATAAATACAGACAAATGGAGTGAAAGGCTTAAATCAGGAGTGGAGCGTTTGTATGTGTGTGTGTGTGTGTGTGTGTGTGTGTGTGTGTGTGTGTGTGTGTGTGTGCTCAATGTCCTTTTGTGCATGTGCTGTTTGTCTCATCTCCATATCCTGATCCTGAGTATGCCTGCCTACATGGATTGACAGCATATTCTGAATATTGCCATGGAAACTGAGCTTGTATAGAACACAGGAATCAACAGTAGACAAGGTAAGGTGTGTATGTGTTTAACTACCTTGGCTCCCAGCAGGTATCACTTTCTCGTGGGATTCTCAGTTGCTCATAACCAGGATGAGAGTTTATTGAGTTTATTGGTAAGGAAATATGATAAAAGCGGTTAACTTGATTATCGCGTAGAAAGGTGATATCGGTGTGTGTGTGTGTGTGTGGTATGTGTGTGAAAACAGGTTCAGCATCTGTCCTCACCTTTTAATTGGTTTTTCCAGTTTGTGGTGTAATCTTTTTCTACTCTGCCAACCCTCCCTCTTTGTGTGTGTGTGTGAGTATGAAAATGACATGCGGTTCAATTACAATAAAAAAAAAGCCTTTTTAATTAGACAATGAGGTGGCTGCTTAATAGAGAGACGGGGAGAGATAGAGAGAGAGAGAGAGAGAGAGCGTTTGAGAGAGAGCCATCTGTTTCTCCCACGCTGTGGCCTACTGAGCGCGCTCACAGAGAGAGTGTGCCTGGCAGACACCCAGAATGAGACATAACCATGCCAGACATACAAACCCATTTACAGTCCATAGTGGCTGTGGGTTGTGCTTAGCAAGATCCCAGCCTGACCCCGATTTCAAGTTTGCCCTCTGTCCTGTCGTTCATTTTTCTTCCTTTCATTCTTTCTTGTTTCTTTCCTCCCAGTATCTCTATTTGTCCGTTTTGTATTGTTGTTTCCTTCTCATTTTCTTTGTTTTTTTTCTATGTCCTGTCTTTTAATTTTTTCTTGGCTTGTGATTTGCGTTTTCTGTGGAGTTCAGAAGTGGAACATTAAGGCTTTCACGTCCCATATTTAAAACTAATACTGTATTAAAGTGCTAATCCTCCTTTAATTGGGTGACACCTTTGGTGCCGAGTGGTGTTTCTGCACTGCATTTCCCAAAGATCACCTGTCAATCAAAGAGTGTGTCCAGTACTGTGACTTCTTTTTCCTTGGATTTTCTGTTGATGAAGTTTGAGTTTCTGTAGGTGGCGCTCTTTTCTTTGTCTGTTCAGCCATGGTAGCTATCGCTGCTCATGCTAACTACCCACTTCTTCTTCTATTTATTCCAAACAAACTGCTTTTGCTGCTGCTGGAAATGTAAAATGCATCACTTTCCAAGGAAAGACCTACCAGACACCAGGTGTTTTGAAAAGCAAATGTACTGTAAAAGCTTTCATGACCTGGATATAGGTTGAATCATTATTGTGTTATATCAATCAGTGATATCAGAGTAGCAAAACGGCCATTTATTTATATGAAAATGTGGATTATTACTTTAACCATCTTAAGGTTAAGGTTCAAACTTGAGCTACATTTTAAGAATAACTACTTTTTGACCAAAATTCAAGCTGGAATCTTGTCATTCCCAGGTCAGGATATGAGGCTACACTGTGTGTGTGTGTGTGTGTGTGTGTGTGTGTGTGTGTGTGTGTGTGTGCGCGCGCTAAATTATGCTGTTCGGTGTGTTACCTTCTCGTGGATCTCCTGCGTTGACTGGGCATCACAGAAAGCCACGGTGGCCACGTCTTTCAGGATGGGCATCTCCACGGTGCAGTCGCGCCCATCCAGCAGCGCCACCAGGGGGCGCGGGTGCATGGGCCCGTTCATGATGGGCGGCCTGATGCCTACACACACACACACACACACAGAAGACAGAGAGAGTGAGTGAGAAACTTTTTGTGTGTGAGGGACAGACTGTGAGAGAGACAGAGAGAGAGAGAAGGGGAAAGAGAGAGAGAAAGAGCAAGATGAAGGGGAACAGAGAGAGAGAGAGAGAGAGCAAGAGGGACAGAAAATAATAACAGCACAGTTGGAGGCAGTGTAGCATTACAGGAAATCAGCATGGCGATTCCATACTGCAGAGATGAAAGATCTACATAATGCAACGGCATTAATCTCCCACAGAGAAGCAGAGATCCTCCATTTCATCTGCGTCTTCTAGGAAACCTTGCATCAACTTCTCAGTAATTAACACAAACCGGGTGTTTTTCCCGTCGTATTCTATCAGATCTTTTATAATAAATACATTCAGTCGCAGGGTCAGGAGACATTTCACACAGACGGGAGCTGATGTCAGTTGTCAGTTATAATGAGAAAACTACTGCAAAAAGATATGAGATTCCTGCTGGGCGCGGATGATTTCTTCCTTCATCTGCATCCCATAATGTTTGTGCTTCGTCATCGGACTGACGCAGTCGCTATGACAACTGTGACAGTAGGGGGAAAAAAATAATTTCCTGGAGCAGTTGTCTATCTGCCGCACAGCTATTTGAGAGGTCATCTTTCATGGCTGTTTGTTTTTTTTTTTCTATGTACTTTTGACTGACTGCTTGAAGCAGGCGGTAAGTGGGTAAGCAGGTAGGCAAGTGGGACAATTAGTAGGTAGTTAGGTAGATATTGGGTAGGTAGGCAGGTGAATAGGTAGGTAGCAGGGTCGGAAAAAAAGGGAAGATGCACTTTAAAGGTCATAAAATGGCTGTGAAATTAAAATCGAAGAGGAATACTGCTGATTATTAGGAATTCCATGTTTTGCATTTCACCCTGTTCACATTTTAATTTTCATTGAGTTTTCATATATTTACGCATAAATGTGAATACTGGATACCCCTTGGGGATTAATAATGTTTATCTATCTATCTATCTATCTATCTATCTATCTATCTATCTATCTATCTATCTATTTATCTGTCAGAAGATTCTTTCCAGTGCATTGTGGGTGAAAAGATTTAGCATTTTTTGGATCAGAAAAAAACTGAGCAACACAGCCTGAGGCAGTAGAAAATGTCTCAGATTGTTACACTGTTTACGTGATGGTATGTTACGATTTACACAAAGCAAATCTTAGCGGTACAAACTGAGTGTTTATTTGCTAATATGCAACGCAAATGTGTAGTTGGAAAAAAAATTGCCCAAAAAGGACCAAATGGCCCTAAAAATCTGATTGTGGCAAAAAGATGTCCTCTGAAAAAAAGTGAATTTCTTATCCTAGTAGGTAGGTAGGTCAAAATATTAGTAGATAGGTAGGTACACTGCAAAAGAAATCTTAACAAGTCATAAAATAGGTGAAAAAATCTGCAAGTGGGGTTTGATAATTTCACTTGTTTTCAATGCAAATAAACTTGTTTCAAGAATTTTGTAGAATCAAGTTTCATTTTCTTGAAACTTGATTCTAGTGCATTGATCTGACTCATTCTGACTTGTTTCAAGACATGGACACTCATTTCTAAAAAAAAAAAATCCCTGAAACAAGTGAAACTGCATTGGAAACAGGTGGAGTTTTCTCACCTCCTTGGCAGAATTTATCTTGTTTTAAGAAAAAAATACGTTGTGAAGGCTGAATATGACACTAAATAACTTGTTAAGATAAAGCCGTTCAAACCAGGTGGGAAGATCTGTGTCTCCAGAATGAGAGACAGCCACTAACTGAAGCCTGTCACTAAATGAGAAAGAGCAGCCACCCTCCATCTTTCCACAGGCGGGTTTATCAAATCATCTCCTCACCGTTACCCCGAGAGCGCGAGGCCTTACCGCAGGATAAGTGGCATTTAACATGGCAGACGCGCCAGACGGCCTCAGCAGCGGGCCATTTGTTCAGGCTTAACAAGAGCGTTGGTGGGTGAATCTTCTTTTTTTTTTTTTTTTTTTGTAGGTCTCCTGAACTTTCCTTAACTGAAATCTCTTGAACCAAAACTGGTCGTTATGTATAGAAGGATCGAGAAGGATCGTTTGTGAAACAGGAGATGCCATCCGCCTTCGCTCTGCCTGGATCTGTCTTTCTTTACCTCTCTCTCTCTCTCTCCATCTCTCTCTAAAGAATAACTGAGGGGTTAATCATTCAGATGTCTGACAGGCAGACTGACTGACTGAGGCCAGTGCAGCTGAAAGACAGCCAGAGACGGAGGAAAGACGAGACAATGTGTATCTAATTGGGAATCCTTGACATGAAAAAGTTTTGACAGCTCTCTAGAACACTGCAGAAGAAATAACTGCAGACTTGTGCCTGTCTCTGCTGATGCTCACTGCTCCCGTCGCTCATCTCTGACTGTTTTCCCTCTGTGCAGGCTGACATCGCCAATAAGAAACCGTTTCTGTCATTTCGCTGAAACTATTCCGGGAACTTTCGAAAACTTTTTCATGCCGCCGACCTCCAAGATGGGAACACATTTGGCATCCCCCCCCCCCCCCCAGTTTCAGGCTGTTTTTCCAATTGCGTGAGCTAACATGATAAGTGGGGAGGCAAATCATTAAACCATTTCAACTTCAGTATTTGAGGGTCTCTCCAACTTTTTGAATGTGAAGGATCTCAGAGTAGAGGGTAGCAGTAGACTAAATATTAGACAATCAGGCTTGTGGCTAGAAGTTTGGTGGTTCAGTTCCCTCAAATTAGTTAGGAAAATCTAACATCAAGTCACTTAAAGGAACATTCCACCCTCAGATATTCTCATTATAAATACTCAATCTGGGATGTTCAATGCATTCCAGGAGTTGATGAAGTGTTATAATTTACTTTTTTGGTGTACCCACTTTCCCTCAACCTGCCTCGTCTACTTCTACTTCAGTTAGTTATTTCCTACGTTTCCCAGAATGCCTTTATACAACCCCCAGAGAACGGGCCTGAACTTGCTGCATTCAGTACATGCAGGTGGAGAGCGCGATAGCGATAGTGATAGCACAGTAACAGGAAGACAGCAAGTTTTTCCAGTCTAGAAAAAGGAAGAGTCTGTTAAAACGCATCATGTCTTGTGGCTGCACTGCATTCTGGTCTACTGAGGCTGCTGTTGGTGGAGAAATTGGTCTCTCTGCCTCTTCTACGATGGATTTCTCCCTGTTTGATTGTTGACTGTCAGTGTAAAACGGTCTAAAAAGAAGCTATTTGTCTTTAGATTCTGAGGAATTGACACCAAAATGTTGAATGTTTACTGATGCTTTAGATTCTGCAAACACACTCCACTGTAGCTGCGCTGCAAATATCTCAGCATGATGTCATGTTGTCTACATTTGGCCTGTTATCCACAGGAATAAGAAAAATACACCACCAAACAACAAAATGAACCCAGAAATGCAGGCTACATTGCCAATAGCAGTTATTTTTTTTAAACAGTGTTAAATGTTTTAGGCTGGATTTTTCATTCCATCTGATCCAGAGGAGCTGCTCAGTGGCCAGGAGGCGAAGACTGTGGTTGTACTGGGCAGATCCCAGGAGTGAGTGAGTGTGAGTGTTTAAATGTGAAGCAGAGTGGTACTTAAAAAGAGCATGCATGTACAGCAAGACACTTAGCTGGATATTACTACTTTTTAGAAAAGGAATATTTATACATATAGCATAGTCTTTACATTCATGGTGTTTTTTCTCTTCACACAGATTCTTAGTGGTTTTCTCTGCTAGTTGAGTGAGCCAGTGTGCGTGCTTGGGGAAGATATTTATATACGGCGACTACATGCATTTGAATCTGGTTCATGCCATGCTGTAGTGTTGCACCTATTATAATATTTGGCGGCAGTGGTGGTTGGTGTAATTTTTGGTTTTGGATCTATGTGGTTTTGGGCAGCAGGGGGGGGCTCAAGGTTAGACAGATCATCCTGCAACCACAAAGTCACAAGTTTGATCCCCACATTAGCCATCATCATTAGTGTATGTCCATCAACAGTCATGTGTCTGTCAGACCGGTCAAGATACCTGCCTGTTCACTCATTGTAAGCAATTGTAATCAGTTATCGCTCTGTGTTGGAGTGTCAACTAAATGTCTAAAATATTTGGCCCCACTTTTGGGTAAAGCATGTTGTAGTCGGATGCTCTAATTGGGATAAAAGCACTGACTGTAAACAACAGGCAAAGATTTGTTTCATGTTCTAAGGGGAAATTAGGCTAAAATGTAATGGTTTCCTTTTTCGGTCACATTTTCTCTAGCAGCGGTGGCATTGTTGTCTCTGTCACTTCTGTCAGCCTTCTCTCTCCAGTCTTCCTGCCTGCCTTCACTGTGTTAATGAAAATTTGAACAATGATAAATTGCACTTTCCTTTGACAACAAAGAACCTAACAGGCATTTTAGCAGAACTCATAAGACGGAAATAAGACAGAAATGCTGCCAAGCTAGCCTGCAACTTAATTCAATCTATCACTCAATTTCAGTATGTTCTTTTTATCAGCATAGTCAGATTATAGAAAAAGAAACTTGATCTGAAGAAACTGCCCCACAG
The DNA here is from genome assembly GCF_046629955.1 of Centroberyx affinis. Taxonomy (NCBI): domain Eukaryota; kingdom Metazoa; phylum Chordata; class Actinopteri; order Beryciformes; family Berycidae; genus Centroberyx; species Centroberyx affinis. The sequence continues at coordinate 67,178 of NW_027280193.1, read as the reverse complement.
TTCAGGCAGGCCTGCGCCAATAAGGTGAAACTCAAAGCCTGCTCACCAAGCCTCATGTAGCCTGGTAAAACATTAGCTGTCCGTAACAGGATCTGCCTGGAGGCTTTTGCACTTACACATCAATACAAATCAATGGTGCATAGCTGAGAAATTGTGATTCAACAGCAGCAGAAAGCACTGTTAAGAGTTCATGCTGGACTGATAAAAAAAGATATAAAACCAGTTTATATTGTTTTTAAACAACACACCCTTCATTGTAACTTGTTGTAACTTGCCTGTAGGTGTCACGCTCTATTTTGGCCTACAGACTCATCTTCCATACGGTCAATATCAGCTGGTCATTGAGCACAAATAGCTGAGTACAAAGGGAGTGACAGAGATATGGTTGTGAATCGGTGTGTGTGTGTGTGTGTGTAATAGTATAGATATGGAGTCCACTTGAGCAAAAACCGCTGTATGAAAACCATCCTTAATCGTCCTAATGGGAAAGTGGAGTGAATCAGGAGATTTTGGAGAGTAACACAGATTCCAGACATTTCTCCAGCACACTCAGAGTGAGGGAGGAAATAGCTCTCATTCCAACACCAAGCATGACCTTGGGAGGACCAGCACTACTGGCTGCTGAGTAGTGCTATATAATAAAATACTCATCCACTCTCTTTCAGTCTCTCTCCCTCACACACACACACACACACACACACACACAACAGTGCCACATTGTAAATAATCCATTCTCTTTCTGTCTAGTCCTAAATTGCACAAACTCAACTGCCCATTATCTCTCCGTCTCTCTCACCTGTCTTTCATTTCATCTGTTTTGTCTCTCTCATTATGTTAAACGCTCATTACATCTCTCATTATGTTCAATTCAATCCATACTCTCCCTCACTCTGCTTAGTCCTAAACGGCAAAAACCTCATCCATCTCTTCTCTCTCTCTCTCTCTCTCTCTCTCTCTGTGTCTCTCATTATATTCAATAGTCATCCATTCTCTCTCTCTCTCTGCTCCCCCTCTCTCGCCCCAGGGTCGGGTGACTGGGTGCCACAGCTCCACTGCTGCTCTCGCCATCCATCCAGTTTCTCTGCAAACCACCCTTTGTTTCAGATTCACAAGGCCAAGATGCACGGTAAACAGTCTGAGGCAATGCAGAGGGGCGATTCTGACGATAATAGGAACAGCAAGTGGCGACCGGGGCAAAGTCAAGAAAAGAAAACAAAAGAAAAGTACTGTTGGTAATAATTGTTATGTAAAAACACTGTCCATCTGCATAGTAACATAATTCTGCTTGTGTATCACAGTCTTAAGCCTTTCCAAACCTTCACTGCAAGAAATGATAAGTTGTCAAGTGATTTCAACTTGTTTCCAGACCTATCAAGCTTATTTCATTATATTTTTAGTCAAATTATCTCACTGCACTGGCAGATAATCTTGCTGGTTTCAATAAATTTCACTTGATACATGCCAATATGACTTCTATCAAGAAATCAACATCAAAATCTTGAAACAAGAAGCTTTTTCCGAGACAATTTCACTTTTACCAAGTAAAGTCCAGAAACAAGTTACATTATCCTGAAAAAAAGTGGTTGAAACTGCATTATCTGCCAGTGCAGTAAGATTATTTCACTAAAACAAATCCTAAAATAAGCTTGATAAGTCTGGATACAAGATAAAACAACGGTTATTTTGTCAGTTTTTGCAGTGTTGGGGTTGGCAGACTAAATCATGTCCCCCGATATGAAAATTGGTTCCCTTGGAAAATTTGCAATCAAACTAAAATAACACCAATGCCATCTGACTGACGTTTACAGATGGAAAAAGCAACCGCCAATGACTGTTGGACCGCATGCGGGCCGCTGGGAAAGCCTCACAGCCCGGCTGTATCCAGCTGTCACTGACCAGCTCACATGAGCAGCTGGATTTTTTTTTATCCCTCGGAGGAATGAGACAATGTTTTTGCACTGTCAGTCAACACAGACAATGTCAAAGATCAGTGATTTTCGTGTGTTTTAAACGTACGGGCCACTGGGAAGTCTGCCAGCATCGATGCCGAGCGATCTGCCAAAAAAAAAAAAAGCTTGGAAGTCCCTGGGTTCGACCTCAACAGCAGAATCAAAGATAATACGTCACAGCAAGCTCCTACACTCTTAAAAAAAAGGATGTTTCATTCCCAGCACATGTGTGTGTCTAGTTTGGTGTGACACACGTGTGTTACATTACAACAAAACATATGTTGGTAACACCATATGTTTTGTCAATGTGTTTTATTAACATGTGTTGAAAATGACATGCGTTTTAAGACTGGCGCTTCTCAGACACTATAGGCCATAGACCAAGACTGAATAAGATAATATGGAGCTGTCTAACACATGTATTAGGCCTGCCAGATTCCAGATGCGTTGCGATCAAAGCTGGTGTCAACTCAACCCATTCAAACTACAATTAATTTACTACCACACAGCACTCATTCTCAATTATTTATAAAGATACCCACACAAGTTCCTGATGTCAAATGTCTTTTGGTATTTGAATTTCGAAGAAAACTCGCTTGCTGGAATTAAATCTCCTTTCAGTCTCTCCCTAACCGAATTGAAACTGGGTTGAACCTGGCAGATAACAAATCCAGGCGGCAGATACAATGTGATTGTATTTTTATCGCTGTGTAACCACCGGAGGAGAGGAGAGGAGGAGGAGAGGGAAGGAGAGCAGAGGAGAAGAGGGGAGAGGAGAGGAGAGGAAGGGAGGGGAGGAGGAGAGGAGAGGAGAGGAAGAGTGAGGAGGGGAGGAGAGCAGAGGAGAAGAGGGGAGAGGAGAGGAGAGGAAGACAGAGGACAGGAAAGGAAATGAAAGGAGAGGAAAGGAGGAGAGAGGAGAAAAGAGGAGAAGAGCGTTGCTGTCGGCACCTGTGATCAGTCAGCAGCCTGCTGCTGTAGCAACCAGCCAGCGAGCCACAGCAGGGCTGATTTATGATGCTCCTGGCTACCATGGCACGCAGCAACATGGCGTGGCAAAAAGCCTATCTGTCCTGCCTTTTCCTCCAGGTTTCTCATACATGATCCGTCTGTCTCTACATCGTTCGCTCTCTCTGTGTTGATCCCCCAGTCTCTCCATCTCTCCTTTTCCTCGTTTCCAGATCTCCATCTATCATTTCGATCTCCCCCCCGGGCGTTCTCTATCTCCCCCTTTCTCTTTGCCGTTTCTTTTCTGCAAACTGTCCCTCCCTTTTCTCCAAACTGTTTAGCAGTGGGTGAAGCTGTTTTATATCTTAAATATCTTTGCATAAGCTTAAAGAAGACTTGAACGCCCAGGTAGAGCTTGACACAGTCTGCAGTGTATTTTCCTCTCTCTCTCTCTCTCTCTCCCCCTCTCCCTCTCCCTCTCCCTCTCTCTCTCTCTCTCTCTCTCTCCCTCTCTCCCTCCCTCTCTCTCTCTCCCTCCCTCTCTGCCCACGGTTCAATTCCCATGGAGGAAAGAGGAGAAAACAGACACACCCCTCTCCTCCAGTCCTCCATCCCTCATGAAAGACTCGAACACACACACATACACACACACATTCTTTTGCCTGCGCACAAACACATACACACACACTCCTTTCAATACACCCGCACACAGAGGCATGCAGGTGCATTCTCAGCACATACCACTATGCAGGTTGACTTGACACATGCAGTGATATATGATATGTGCACAACTGCACACACATGCACCTGCACATGGACACAAACACAAACACACACACACATGCATGCACACACAACAGGCAAGCATAAATATAGAAATCTCTCTCACCCCCACACACACACACACACTTACACTCCGACAAGGTCTTAATTTGCAGGTACTGTATCAGCAAGTCTTTTCAGGTTTGTCAGCTTTTTGTTCCCATTACAGAGACACCGCTAGCAAAACAGACAAAGGAGACGCCAAGCAGACAAGCTAACAGGTTGGCAGCAGCTTGGTTTGGGAGGCCAGCTTAGAGTCAAAGGTTTGCTGATAGTAATTCTGGTTCCAGCAGAGTCTTTCGTGCCAAAGCGTTCCTCAGCCAGAACAGACTCTTGTGTATGTGTGTACAGACTTCTTTTCAATGTTCTGATAATTCCTCTTCCTTTTTTGCTTGGATTGCAGATATTGTAACTCTCGATGATTCAATAAAGCTATGGAATACATTGGTAGCCATTGTAAAAGGAGTTGAGGGGGTTGTGAGATGATTTATGGGATAGGAAAATACATATTTCTACTATACACAGTTTTGTTTGTTTTTCTTGTTAAATACTGAATAGATTTCAGACTCTAGGCCTTTGATAATTAATCAAACTGCAAACTGCATAACCTGAAAATGGAAAATCATTCTTTGGTGTTCTGTTCACCACTCTGCATATGCAGCCTGTAATGCAAGTATACACTGCTTAGCTTTAAGGGGTCACGAGCCATGAAGGTTGAGAACCAGTGGCCTAAACAACACTTAGACTACAGGAGACTACACTGACTGCATTTACACACAAGCTGCAACTGGATTACTGTATAGTAATCGGGCCGTTATATTGGATTAACTGTTAATATGCACAAGAAAGTCACAATCACTTTGAAGTTTCAATTGGATTGGGGTCAGTTTGGATAAGAGTAAATGCATCCTATTAATGGATTATTAGGGCTATGAGTCAGTTATTGTGCTATAGATTTGCGGTTCCCAAACTGGGGTCCACATTTATAGTTTTTAAATTTTTGATGAAAAACTGCGTTAGTCTAGTTAAAATCCAAAGCTGTGACATAGTTTATATGCAGCCACATCATTTTTTGACCTTTATTAAAAAATGCGATATCCACCATTTGAAAAAAGTGACATTTAATCTTAAGAGATTGATAGTGCAAAGTATAAACAAATTATGCTACGTCTGATGGGCCTTTTACGGACTGGAACCTCTATATGTCAGAGATATTGAATGATTTTTTTTTTAATAGATATGTACCGTTTTGGTCCATTTGTCAATATGACTATTATACTCTGCTTATATTAACTGGACTTGGGTAACCTAACTTACTCAAATAGAACTGAAACTTCTGAGTAATTTCATACATGTAAACAATGAATCCAATGAAACAAGGTGTCAGTACAATCTGGATAGCCTGACATTGGTCAAGGGCTATTAATTACACAATCTATTTAATTTATACCTTTTAATCAGCCAATCAGATCATTCTTTACATTCAAATACACCAATCAAATTACACAAATGGGTTTGAACTGACCAATGAGATTATGCTTAGGTCTTTTATCTAGCCAATCTGATCTCTGCGGGAGGTGGGGTGGATGACATGCGTCTCTGTCACTTAGCCGGCCTTGATAATCAGATCAGACATGACTCAACGCTCACGGATCAAAGGACCCCTGCCTTCCGAGACGGGAGTCAGCGACATCCATCAGTCACCGGGGGCGACCGAACCATTTCCAAACGGGCGTTACATGTTCAACGATCTTCACCGTGAGCCGAAATAGATCTGAAAGACCAGATCGGTGTCACAGTATTGACTGTTGAAGTGATTTGTGCCGGTCTGCCTTAAAAAGAGAAAATCCACCCTAAACCCTAATTCACATCCGTTATTCCCGTGACCTTGGGACTCCTCGGCGTAGTTTGGCGAACATGGAGAAGTCTCTCCCGGAGCGAGAAAAAAAAGAAGAAGATCAGAGCCACGACTCTAATCTTTGACACAGCCCGCAGCCTGTTGATGACATCACAGATTACAATCTACAGCCCCCCCCCCCCACACACACACACACACACAACACACATACACACACACAACCCTTCACAATTCCTTAAGAGCCTTACCTAGTTCCCATTTTCTAGAATAGTCTTTTCCTGTCGCTATCATAGATCTGTCATCCGTGTGTGATTGTGCTTGTGTGTGTGTGCATGTGTACACTTCAACATGTGTGTCTATTGACTTCCTCTGTGTGTGTGCGCATGTTTCTCGGTGTGTGTGTGTGTGGGTGCGCGCGTGCGTGCGTGCGTGTGTGTGTGTGCGCTTGTGTAAAGGCAACCTCTCTCCGTAAAGAAGCACAATGAAAGGGAAATATGTGTCATGTCCTTGCTAGCCCTCGAAGGAGAGAGAGAGATAGATAGAGAGAGAGAAAGAAAGAGAGAGAGATCTATTTCTGTCTCCACAAATGGAGGTGTTCAAGCAGCCTTCAGTAGCAGAGATTTGCTCCTTCACACACACACACACACACACACACACACACAGAAGACAGAGAGAGTAGCTAGAGAAAAGGCTAGCCATTCTTGTGTGGTGAGAGGGTGAGCAAAATGCACAGATGAAAAAGATAATGGAGGGAGAGAAACAGAGAGAGAGAGAGGGGAGAAGAGGGGGAGGAGAAGAAGGAAAGGAGAGAGGGAAGAGAAGAGAGAGAGAGAGAGAAGGGGGAGGGGAGAGGAAGGCAGAATAATGTACACTGAGCTCGCAAATATCTGCACACACACACACACGCGCACGTACGCACGCATTACCCCCTCCTCCCTCCTCTCCTCCACACACACACACACACACACACACACACACACACACACACACACAGTTCCCACATAAAAGCAGAGCGCTAGTTGTTTACCTAGAGGCATGCCTTTGTTGAGGAGATGTGAGCTTCCCATGGTGTGTGTTCCCCGGCCGGCCAGCGCAGAACAGAAACCTACAGTCTTCTCACAGCAGACATGAACAGGAATCCAGTCAGCATATGGCGGCTGTGGCCAGCTACCTCGCTTCCCTTAGTCCTTCTCCCAGCCCCTTAGTGACAAGCATACACATGTGCTCCCCCTCTTTTCTCTCTCTCTCTCTCTCCCTCTCTCTCTCTCTCACTCCCTCCCCTCCCTTCCCTTCCGTCCCCTTCTGCTCGCTCGCTCTCTCTCTCTCTCTCGTTCTCTATCTATCTTCCCCCACCTCCCTCCCTCCCTACCTACCGTCTCCGGCTACCTCTCTCTCTCTCTCTCTCTCTCTCTCCCTCCCTCTCTCACTTTCTATTACAGCAAATCTCTTTCTCTTTCTCTCTCACTCGCCCTCTCTCTCTCTCTTTCTCGCTCTGTCACAAACGTGTGCACACACAGAATGCAAGCGCCGCTGCATTTATGGAAGCGGGAGAGCAAGAGAGTGTAAGAGAGACAGGGGGAAGAAAAAAAAAGAGAGAGAGAGTGTGTGTGTGTGTGTGTGTGAGAGAGAGAGAGAGAGGGGTGGCTGCAAGAAAAGAAGAGAGAGAGAGAGCAGGAATGGGGAGGAGCTAAAGCTGGCCAAAATTCATCTTTTGTTTCCTGAAAGACGACAGAGAAAAAAAAAGAAAAAGAAAGAAGAGTTATGCAATTACAAGGCTGTAGCAGGCGAGGGAAAACTTGGTGTGACTGATATAGGACACATAAAGCTCATTAAACTGAACTGTAATAAGCAAACAAATGTTATAAATAAAATGAATCTATAACCAGTGTTGAATAAATAATGACAACCTTAATTGCTGAATGTTGTTCTTAGCAAGTTCACAGTTAATGGTGTGTTGTTTCTAATTATACAAATTCAGTTCTCAAATCAAAATATGTTGGCCTCCAAACTTGCAAATAATCAAGTTAATACAATCACTAATAACTATTAAAATCAGCAGATAGTACTAAATAATGTATTGTATTTAAACAGTGAGTTTCCAAAATGATCTACAGCAGTTCCTATGGAGCCAAAGCTGCTGAAAGTATTTGTATTCCATTTTCATACAAATACTTGAACTAATATACTGTACAACCCCTCCACTCTTCTTCTATCCAGTTTGCTGTTGCGTAACAATATGTTTTGGAATAAACAACATGTAAATATAAGTGTTACACCACCAAAGAAGGACTGAACTGATTTTCGAAACCACCGACTGGTAGAATTGAATTCCAATCATGGTTCAGTGTATTTAAATGTGTGTTTGGGTCTGACAGACTTTGCCAAAACTGCAGCTGAATATATTTGAATATTTGAGGGAAAAACAACATGTGGATGATTCATCTTATCTTGTAAATGATGTGTCAACTTTTAATGTGTCAACTTTTCATGATGTGTCAATTTTAAATGATGTGTCCATTTTAAATGATGTGTCAACTTTTAAGGCGGTTTCAGTGTAATGTAGATGAAACACTCCCTTCATCTGCATTACAGATCAAATATTTAAAATGCTATTCAGGGTATTACATTTATTTTGTGTGGGCAGGGATGGTAAGGTTACTTTCAAACTGCAATCTGTTACAAATTACTAACATTATAATCGGTAACGTGACTTTGCCTCCAAAATCCATGAAATATGCAGGTGAACAAAAAATGTATTCCAAATTAAAGACTGTAAATTGAATAGTGTTATTATCATTTTCTATAGCTATTTTTTACCCTTTATTGCAAGATGTTTCTATAATCTCAAAATCTAAATGCCCTGTTCCCTTCAAATATGTTTCAGAGTAATCCAACAAGTAATCAACAGTTTTTTTCAGAAACTGTAATCTGTAATCTGATTACTGTGTTCTCAGTGGCCAGTACTGTAATAGTCCAATCAAGCAATTTACATGATCGAGCGTGATTTACATGATTGAATCAGTGTATGGGTTAGAGCCACTGGTCAAGTTTTAATTTTTAGCTGTAATGTATGCAGCCTTCAGTGCTTTCCAGTCGGTCAGTAGTTCTGACAAATACAAGGTTTTCTGACTTTTGTCTAAAAATGATTTTTGTCCATTTCAGTGCTTATGCCCATCTAAAAATGGCATGATATCCATGTCTTGCAACATGTGTAACATAAACTATCTCTTCCAAACTGCAAATGTTTTGACTCCTGCCGCTTGCCATCTTGGTCCAGCTCAGTACAGACTACATTTTCCTTCCACCTCTACTTAAGCACATGCTGAGCACATGCAAAACTTGACCATAGTTCAAGAAATGCAACTAAGGTGTATATATGTCCTAACTGGTGTCTATTAAGGGGAATTATGCTCGCTCCGACAAAGGGCATAATCGCATTAACATAATCAGCATATGGGCTCTGTCTTACTCTCATTATCGCCGTATCACATTATAATCACACTTCTACTCCTGTTCCATGTACTCTGCTGCTTCCCACCTCTGTGCTTTTGTCTGGTTCAGGCCCAAACAACATGCTCAGTCTCCACTTATCACTGCAGTGGTGACGTCGCAGATATTCTTATCTGCACTTGACCGCTTGGTAACCACCATGATATAACCGGTCTCAGAAACACCAAACATCCAAGCCTGGCCTGGCTTACCAGCGCCAGGGACGGTTACATCACATTGTCACTATTGTAAATGTCACAGACAGCCAGTGTGCGACTTGTTCAAACTTCAAAAGAGGGAGAGGGGCAGGTAAACAGTTGTGGGCACGCATCTGGCTCATGACATTTGTCGTTTTTTATCACCCAACCTTTCTCTCCCATCATTCCTGTCCCTCTCCACTTTATAATCCTGGCTAATAAAGCAGAAATAGCTTCAAAATAACCTTTTTTTCTTCAAAGGAAAATCGTCTGTTCACTCTACCTGGCGGTTTTTTTTTTTTCTTCTTTTTTGGGAGACAGAGGAGGGAAAACAGGAGAGAAGGTTCTGGCAGGATTTAATCCAAAGCCAGCAGGGATGTGCTTCTAAAAATGGGGATCTAAGCCACACACCTTAATAATCACCTTTAAAAACCTTTAATGTCCCGCCATAATCACCGTGACATATTAATCATAATCAGTTATGCTAATGAGGTCATTAATTACGCTAATTAATGCACCGATTAGCATATTTCTATGTGAACATGCTTGTCTTCACATAACACATGGGTGATATTAACATGAACTCCGTATCTTAGAGCATTAAAGGATAATTGTGGTTATTTTCAAGCTTTATTTTCCTAGTTTTTGCCATCATGACGACTGATTGTGTTGAAAATTTAATCACTCGGAAAAACTAGGCAAATACTAGGAAAATAAGGCCCAGGTTGAAAATAACCAGAATTATCCTTTAAGGAGTTAACAGCAGTTTGAATAAAGTTATTCCTCATTAATATGCAAATGTATGCAGCAAGGTCCAAAATCTAATCAGATCATCTACTCTATAGGGGGAACCTGCAGTGTTAAGTATGAAATGTTCTATCGTGTATCGTTCTTGAGTTATTGAGTTCACGGCTGCGGTGCTCCCACACAATTCAAACTGAAAAAATCTCGAGTCAGCAATGGGGAGAAGCCATAAATACAAATATTGCGTTGACAAGGCCGACGCCAGCTTCACTCCAACCATCTCCTGCGTGCAAGACACAAATATTCCCCGGGGAGAGACGCGAGAAACACAAAACATATTCCCTGCTTCTAAACAAGGACAGAGAAGACGCAGAGAGACGTTATCTGGACTCGCAGGAGAAAGAGAAAAGGGAAGAGGAGAGATAGAGAAGGAGAGATAGAGGGGATAGAGAGAGAGAGGGAGGGGGAGAGGGAGAGGGAAGGAGACATGACAAGAACAAATGTTCCTCAGAAGGCAAGAACATGTAATGATCTGTAAAATATGTGACACTGCTCGTGAAGGAAGACGAGGAGTGGAAGAGGGATAGAGCGAGGGAAGGGTGAGGAAAGGAGGAGAGAAGGAGGGGAGGAAAGGAAAGGAGGAGAGATGGAAAGATTGCGCTGCCTTATAATGTGTTTATTTAAGTGCACACCCCAGTTTTGCATGTGGGCACACCGAGCTGTGATATTCACACATACTGTATTATGAGTGAGGGAGGAGATGAACAGTTACTTCTCTTTCTCTCTCTTTCTCTCTCTCTCTCTCTCCATCTTGCCATCTCTCCTTTCTTCTCCCTATCTCTACTCTCTTTACTCCTCCTCTCCCTCCCCTCTCTTTCCCTCCTGTCTCCATCCCTTTCTCCCTCCATTCTCCCTCCCCCCTCATTTCTTTACCCTCTCTTCATGCCTCACCTCCCCCTTTCTCTCCCTCTCTTTCTCTCCTCCCCTTCCATCTGTCCATCTCCCCCTATCTTCTCCTTCCCATATATCTCTTTTTCTCTCAATTTCTCTCTCTCTCTTTCTCTTTCCATCTCCAGCTCTCTCACCCCTCATATCCACCCCCCTCCTCCCTTTCCATCCCTCTCTCTCTCTCTCTCTCTCTCTCTCTCTCTCTCTCTCTCTCTTCCTCCCTCCCTCTCTCTTTCTTTCTATCTCTCTGTAGTCACTGCAGCGTGTCTAATGGTTCGGCTCCTTCTCAGCAGATCCACCAAGCGGAGGCCAGGCGAGGAGCAGCCCCGACTAACGCCTCCCAACCGCTGGCTTTATCAAGACTGACAGCCAGCAAGAGCTAGAGCTGCTGCTGACGCACACACACACACACACACACACACACACACTCACACACACACACTAAAGATGCACACAGGAGGATACAAGCTCATGCACACAGAGGAGGATGCACACACATACGAGCAGATGCATGTAAAACAAATGCACGGACATGATACAGGTACAAATGCACAAGCAGATATGTGCGACGCAAAAAAAAACGCAGCTGCAGCCAAGCACACACACACATACACACACACACACACACACACACACGAAAAAAGGGGCACAAACACAGCTACAGATACACACACACTCACACGGATACAAACTACAGCTCCACATGTACACATATATGAAGGTGCAAAGAAATACACGTGCCGTCACACAAGCTGCGAACCTCACTCACTCACTCACACACACACACACACACACACGCACACACACACCAAATTGGATTTATGGATAGTGACAGTGAGCTGCAGAACAATGTGGAGGCTACTACAGAGGAGAGAACAGATACTGGAGAACTGAGCAATCTAATCTACTATAGGAGACAAATACCAGAGGCATGAAGGATCTAACACAGGAGGAGGAAGAGGAGGAGAGAGCAGAGAGGGAGCAGGAAGAGGCAGTAGAGCAGGTAGAATGATATAGGAGAGAGAGTGAAAGAGGGAGGAGCAGGTCGAGAACAGAAAAGCGAAGCGGAGAGGAGAAGTAGGCTAGAGAGAGGGATAGAAAAACAAGAGCAGGAAAAAGGAGGAGCAGATTAGGAGGAAAAAAGTGGGATGGAGTAGAGGAGGAGGAGGAAGAGGAGGAGAAAGGAGGACAAGGCTAGCAGGCGAGAAGTAAGAGGAGGAGTACAGTTAGAGAGAGGATGGGCCAGGGAGAAAGAGGAATCACTAATGTCACAGGAGTTAGCCTAGATATTGCAGCCTCAAAGTTAGAGAAACTGTTTGTGATGGGAAGGTTGGCAGTTTGAATCCCCGCTCTAGCTGGGAAAATCAGGAAATCCCTCAACAAATACTGTCCAGGTGCCCATAAAAAAAAAGAAAAATCCACCCAAAAAACACTTTGACACTGTTTTGAAAAAAGCTATTAGCAATGTACTTTGCATTTCTGGGTCCAATTTGTTCTTTGTTGGTGTATTTTTCGTGTCCCTGTGGATATTTGACCAAATGAGATGTTATGTCAAGATATTTCCAGTGCAGCTAAAATGAAGTTTGATAGCAGAAATGTTTTCATCTGTCTAAAACCTCAGCGGTAAATGTCAGGTTTTGGTGTCAGTTCCTCAGAATCAAAGAGCGATGGTTTCTTTGTAGCCTCAATAGACCAGAATGCAATGCAGCTACAAGACATGTTGCTTTTTGAGTAAGGGGCATGACTCACTTTTTCTCAACTGGAAAACCTCCAACTGTGTTATTGCTACCATTATCGCTCTCTCCACCTACATATAAAACCCACAGCTTAAATGCAAGCCCGTTCTCTGGGTGCTGTCAAAAGGCATTCTGGGAAATGTAGGAAATCGCAAACTGAAGTGGAAGTAGACGTAGACAGGTTGAGGGAAAGTGGGCACACCAAAAAAAAGTAAAGTACTGCATTTGCATTGAACATGACAGATTGATGATGTATAGCAGTGTAGCAGTGGCGGTGGAATTTTCCTTTAAGAAAGCCTTTTAATCTTCACCTGCTCCAGTGAAGTAGAAACCTGGCTGCACTTGGCTGCTCTGTGTGTGTGAATGGGTGTAACTGTTTGTGAAACTCAGCAAACTCTTCCTGAATCAGTTACAGTTAAGACGAGTAGCTGCTGCACAGTGGCATTTTTTTACTGCCTCTGTATTTTCTGTATCTCATTGTCAAATTTTCCAAAGACAATTTTCCCCCACGATTTATAAATGATTTTGCTGGCTACGGTGTAAGCTCGCCTGACTGAATTTCCCCTGTTTTTTTTTTTTTTTTACTGTAGTGGCCTTCTAGTCTGCAGCGGTTTATCCAGATTACCTCATATTATAAGGACTTGGCAAGGCTATGGCTGTGTGACATTGCCAGCAAATTCATACAAAATTAAAATTATCCCATCAAAAACTCAGACTGTGAGGCCGCCAATTTCTCCTGAATAATTTGAGGGCTTATTTTAATCATTCCAGGACCCGACTTCGGGTTCAGAGCCAGACTTTGACCAACGCTGATTTATTAGTTTAGAAAAGCTAGAATAATGTTAATAACTGTTAGAAAATAACTGTTTTCCGAGCATCAGTGACAGATTAATTAATTAACTAAAACACACTCCTGACGCACATAAACATACAAACATAAATAGACATGTACACACACACATTCATATATTCAGAAACTCATACACACATATGTATGCCCACACACAAGTAAGCCTACACAAGTACACACACACACACACATACAGGCATTTCCACCTGATTTGGCTTGGCACAGTGTTATCTCTTCAAACCCTATACACACTGCGGACCCAAGCTCTAACTATAGCCATTACTATTACACACACACACACACACACACACACACACACACACACACACACACACACACACACACACACACAATACACACACATAGACACACACTCCTTACACACACAGGAAGCACTCAATATGGGGCCAAAAATACATCACAAACCTTGCATCACCTTCCTCTCTGTGTGTCTCCTGCTCCACTATGTTCCAAAGCTGGGGAGGAGGGGGGGGGGGGGGGGGGCGGGGGCTGGGGGGGGGGCATGCAGTAGAGAACGGGCCAATCCTAGGCAATTACAGTTTGTGCCAGCCAATCAGCATGGGCTGCCTCTGGAAAGCGGCCAATAGCAATATGTTCGCCGGGGCTGGGGGGAGGGCTCTGTTACTCACACAGGAAAAGAAATGTGGACATGATATGGAGAGAAAGAAGGCGGGGTCGGGTGTGTGGGTGTGTGTGTGTGTGTGTGTGTGAGTGTGAGTGAGTGTGTATGGGAGGGCGGGGGGGGTGTTTGTGAGGGTGGACAGCTGGTTGTATGTGTGGAAAAGGGAAACAAAGTGGCCACACACCTGTTGTTTCCACAGATTTTCTATTAAAATAATAGCAATGCTAATCAAACACCAGAGTGAATGGCCACTCCTCTGTTTTCACTCAGTGTTTGTTCCTGTCAGCCTTTTGCTCCGTTATGTGCATCTCTCTGTACTCATAGCTGTATTCATAATAAAAAAGACAAATAAATGAAACTCTGTACAATGTGCGTCCTAATTGCAATGTAATGACAAAGAAGCCTCACTGTAGAGGTTCCTCCCAAAAAAAAATGGCTTTACTTTCTCAAATTAGAGAGCGTTCATAGGTTTCTCTCTCCCCATGTTGTCACCCCAACACCAGAGAGTTATACGAATAAATTTAAAAAGGGTTTTTTCAGATAGTGGTATTTGACAAAAAGCTTTAGATTGGGTTCCACTGGACAAATTTAGGGATCCTTAAAATGAAATAATTTGAGTTCCCTTGATTTGCAGTGTACAGCTACTCATCCCCACTGGTGTAACACTTGTGTTCCCTCAGATATTTGATTTCTAATGGAATAAACAATTTTTGATGATTTTCTTTTGTAATATTATAGTAAGGATGACTGTCATCGTGTCACAGATCAACTCTCCCTCTTCCTCATGTGTTTAGTTACACAAGATAGCTGTTTTTGAATGCAGCTACAGCCATGCAAGTCCCCTTCACATGTGATTTTATTATCTATGTTCTCTAGTGATATGTATTGTTGACATGTCTGTCATCCATCCTGTCTGATACTGACAGCTGAAATCACAATCATTTTGAAGTTTCAGTGACACATCAGGTTAGCCTGGTCTATCTGAAGTGCAATCAGCTCATTTAGAAAACAAGGACATATCTTGTTAATAGAGTGTAAAGCTGTATGTAAATTTTGTCTGTGATTGACAACCCTCTCAAGTAACTCACCTCTGCTTGACCTGGATGATGAAAGACAGCAGCCCTGAAGTAGACAAGAAAAAATGATTAAGCTAATGATGTTGACTGATTATTGATTGTGCTCTTTGATTTCATTTCAGAATCATTTCATGACGACATTTGTGTGCTTTCATTTGTTTTGCATATTTGAATAGAGAACTGGGGGTCAATAACATTGAAGTTAAAGGGTTGAAAAGGACTAACTTTGCACTTAGCTCTGTTTAAAATACTCGTTAAGTAGTTAATTCTCTACAACATTGTATTTAGTTGACTGTAAACAACCGGCTGCGCCTTCACCTTACCTCGAAGCAACGAATAGTTTCACTTTGAGGCCTCCTGTTCAAGCCTCTGAGTGCACTTGTCCACTTTCGATTTCTAAACAGAAAAAATACCTCGTCAGTTTCTCAAAGATCACACGGCTCTGTTCTGCGGCCGTCCATTCCTCTTGACCTTTTAAACCGTCAATGCTGACACCATCTCGCCAGATGGCGGTAGTGAGCACCAAGGCCATTCTACAGTGACAGAAAAAAACAAACAACCACAAGAAAACCACAAAACCAAGATGGCGGTGCAGGAGACAGCTTCTCAACTCTCCATGGCTCTCAAAGTCCAAGAATATCCCACTCTGAAGGTAAAAAAAATATAGCAACTGACAGATGGTGAAATGCTAATGATCCTGTTGTTATCAAACTACACAATACGTTTGAGATAATTTGGAAAATCGTGATTATTAGTTGATAAGATAGCGAGTCCAGCGAACTTGACAGGGAGGCTAGCTGAACTAGCTTTGCCAAATAGCAGGCTAACTACATTTGAGAACGTTGCTAACGTCAGTTAACTAACGTTACCTGGCATTAGAAAACAATAGCAAAGATCAGTTGGCTCGCAGAGATTAGCTGTTGGCTAGTTAGCTGGCTACCTAGCTACCTTAAAGATAGCTATGTTAACCGTAGTCGAGTGCCACAGAGCTAGCGTTAAGCCTGTTAAAGCCAAGTTAGCCGTTTTGCATTAGACGTTATGCCATATAAGTTAACGTTAATGTTAGCTAACGTTAAATGACAGCTTGATTTGATTTCTTCATATTGTTGGAACGGACTGAACGGCAACAGGCAGCCCTGGACACTCAACAGTCTCTAAAAAAAGCTAACGTTAGCGTTATATCAAACATCAACATTGACACAACATGCCACGACATGGTTGCTCATCCCCTGACCAACCAGGCACGACGTCAAAGAAATGGCATGCAGACGTGGTTGGCCTGCTAGCTTGCGTTTGTATCTCCAACATAGCTAGGGCTAGCCATCGTACGTTAATTCGTCACACAAAATCAATAGCCTACCAAATATGTAACGTCAGGCATGCCAGTCCTAGCTATATCGTTTGGATTATTATGTTGATCGGTTGAAATCAGTGAGCCACGACTGGGGGTGATACGTATGCTGCCAGACAGGGAAGCAACCCTCCGAGTTAGCGCAGTGTCATCAAATTGCTCCTGCCTGCCTCTCTGCACTTCAAAATGGCCAGCGAGAGAATCCACTGCCTGCTGCCGCACACACGCACTGTACCTCCATTCCACATACTGCGACACCATTGTTAAAGACGAGTAGATTTTACGGGTTGTTTGCTGTGGTCAACCGTCATAGGAAGCGTCGTGATATAAGCAGGGGTGTGAGTAGCAATATAATGTGAGTTTTGTGTGGTTATTAATGGTGTAATGTCGTCATGATACGTGAATAACGTTTATTTCAGTGTTTGTGGTGATGCAAGGCTTTTCTATGTTCAGAAGGCCATTTGATAGCTGGCTATGGGTTTAGCATGTGTCTGCCTGTGCTTGGGTGCTGCAGTAAGGATGATGGTTCATGATGGGCACCATTTTGAAGCAATAGTGATTGGCAAAATTGGTATCAGTATGAATGAGGGTCCACAATTGGGGAAAAATAATTGTTGATAATATTTTGAATAATAAGGAATAAAAACATAATGGTAAAATGTTGTATGACACACATACTGGTGAAACTGCCCAACTACATTGCCTCAAAATATGTAAATTATGTATGTTACGGCCTTCTACTGTTCTACAGTGCTGCATTTACCACAAGCATTTTTAAAGGGAAGGTCAACCCTAGCATATAATTTAAGTCAGTCTTAATTTGTTGACACAAACGAGTTCCCAACATGAACAACTGATCCTGAAGACTGTCTTCAGTGGTTGACATCAGGTCAATATGGCAAGTGTTTTTTCAAACTTACTGGCACAAACACTGAAACTATCAGTATGTTTTGATGCTGGCACTTTGAGATGATGTGGTATTATTATTATTGAGTTATGGGCATTATTGTGGTGCGGGTCAAACCCTGTACATCTGTCCACCTTCTGTCCCGTAAACAGAGCTGCCTCCCTACAAAATAAAATTCAGTCTTTATTCATCATGAATAAAGACTGCTATTCATAATAGCAACACACTGTTGGCCTATCAAGTGCGCATAATAGGCCTAGATGTTTGCATGCTTTTCATTCATGATTTTATTACATTTCACTGAAAAGTGGCATATAAATTGGGTTTATATTACACATGGCAATATCATGCATAATTGATAAGTCATGTTTCGGAATTAAAGGGAATAATTTCTGTCTCTCAAAATGCACATTATCATAACAGATAGCCTGTGTTACAGCTGGGGCAAAAATCTGTGTGAGCCAACTTTGTTACATAAAACTTGATAGAAATTATCAACAAACTGTCACTTGACTCAACACTAATTCTACTCACTTGTCTGCATTTACAGGAAATTCTCTTCATAAAACACTGGGTGGGCTTTTTGCCACATCATGCCCTAACCACAGCCATCATTCTGGCCAGTGAGGCCATCATTTCACAACCTACAAATTATATTTTTGGTCAATGGCCAAGTGGGCCACTAAAAATCAATATTTACTTGCCCGGAGCTCTGAGAAAACATTGTTTGGCCAGCAGGTAAGTGGCAATGTCAAGCCCCGATCTTGATGCTGCCATCAAGAGACAAAATGCTGGAGACTGATTTTGTGGACCTGGAAAATAATTGCTTGAACTTTAACATTCACATGAGCTTTATTTAAATTTTTGTGTTAACAATTTTGAACCAGAAAAGATACCTTCATACCCAGAAAATCCTCCTGGGTAATGCCAGTTGCTTCCCCTCTTTTCTCTCTTGTGGGGCTGTACATTGGCAGATTCTGGGGCAGAATAAGCTCTTCTCTCTTGTTTCTGGCAACAGGACACTGTAGGTTTACTAATGCAATCACAGCTGTTCAGTGGCACTCAGTGAGATCACATTCTGGCCCTTTATTCTACAACATCAGAGCTGGCTTTCCCAAATTCCAGCCAAGCAAGAGGATTCTTTGTTCTATTGTGGAAGTCAATGTGTTGCCTAACACACTTGCATAATTTTCCTCTCATCTCTGATATTAACTTGGCTGTAACTTAAAAGAGAAAAATATCCTCTCACCGGATCAAAGCTCTCCTCTTGTATTTATGCAGTATTTCGCAGAGGAAACTACAAAGGTCACATGTACAGGCATCTGTCAAATCCTCTTGTGAGCACTGTTGTCCAAAGGAGAAAAGTACAGGCTTGTTTGGTTTGAAACAACTGGGAGATCACAGATAATGATCCTTAGATCTTGCTGAATACAGATATCAAACAGAGCCTACAGTTTCACAAGTCTCTGTGGTAAGGATGTGGTTCATGAATGCTCTCATGAAGCCTTACTTAACCGTGTGAACGAAGACTAGTGTTTGTGTTATTTGGCCTCTCTGTGGCATGGATGAGATTGTGAGAGAATTGACCATTTTGGATGTTGTGTATCTGATAGGGATATTGTAGTAATTGATCATTTGTAGTTTCGTGATTACTTTTGTTTGCTAGGTGTTGCAGGCGAAATGTACAAACCGAGTGCTCACTCTTAGTTTAGATTATATTCAGCACAGTTTTTTGTTGGTAAGCTAATCTTTTCTTTTTTTTTTTTAAATAATGCTGGAACATAGCTTTTATGTCTTTCCACCAAAACATAGTTTTGATCAGAAACTCTGGGCTGTGAAAGTCTGCAAAAGACAAATAAACCTCCACGTTTGAAATTCGATTGCGTGGCTCACAATGAAATAATTGATTAGTCAGAAGCTTTGTTTGTATCTGAATAAGAGTTTGTTACTGGGAATATTGTGGGAAACTTAAACAGCAATTTGTTCAATGGTTTAAGATGAACTGAATCTTGTTGAAGTAAGGCTGAATATTCAGTTTTGTACAGCACAAATTAGAGCTGTAGTACATTCTCATTAACGTAACACATGGTGAAATGAAATTTAGCAGTGATTAAATAATCTAATGCTAGCAGGAAAAACATGACTTCCGCAGTCCCAAACTGTAGGCCCCAGTCATCTGCTTCCTGCTTTCATTTGTTCCCGTTGAGCAGTTCTTGGGCTCGACTTGCTGCAGAATCTCAAGAAATGAGTCTTGTAATTAGTAGAGTAGTATGTTATGCATCAAAAGCAGTGGGGAGGGGAAATAATGAAACAGGCTGATAAAAGGCAGTTCACAGGGGATTATAGAGCATACTGCTGATGGTTGCTATCTCATTTCAACTGATGGTGACATATTTAGGAAAAATGTTGATCAAAGAAAAACCACAGTCTATTCTTTATTGTATTTGATAGGGAATTTTCTTTTTGTTATCCTGATTGACAATTAATCACTCTTGATTTCCTCTTCTAGCTTGTGTGTGTTTCTCTCTGTGTCCTCATGTGTTTTATATATTGCCCTACAAGACAAGAAATTGATACAAACTTCCTCTTTTGCTATGGACTAACCTGAATGCTCAATAGACCAGAGATAATTTTCATGTCCGTCTACGGCTCTAGTTCCCCTAGCAGGCTGTGAACAAGCATACCAAGATGCATGCTTTCTTTTTGCTAGTGCTAAACCTGAACGGCTGACACGCCGAGGCTAATACGCCGTGCCTCTGTCTTCGCAGGTTCCCTACGAGACTCTGAACAAGCGTTTCAGGGCGGCTCAGAAGAACATCGACCGGGAGACGAGTCACGTGACCATGGTGGTGGCGGAGCTGGAGAAGACGCTGAGCAGCTTCCCCGTGGTCGACTCTGTGGTGTCACTGCTGGACGGCGTGGTGGAGAAACTCAGCGCCCTGAAGAGGAAGGTCTGGGAGACACATTCACACACACTCCCACACGCTGTTTCACACACTCACTGGCTGGGCTTTCCCTTTCAACAACTTTTAAGAAGTGTTGTTTCACGTTATTTTATTTTTCCAAGTTTTGGTTTTTTGCATCGGTATCAAAGTCAAAACTTTGGTAATGTGATAACACTAACACAGACACATTGTTTCACACAATCATTGGTGGGGTTTTCCCTTCTAGATGGGCTTAGGCCTCGACACTGGTGGCAAGTTTTGCATAAGGATTCGGTTTTGAAGCTTCTCTAAGAAACCTCAATTTTTTATGCCATTATAACCCATTCAGAGGCTCTAAGCAAGACAAAGGCTTGCACTGTATACTCTGCATACAGTTGTCTTTATACACAGCGAAAATATACAATACATTCTGTCATTTACAAAAAGCATATTGGGGGGCCACCTGGGAGTTCAGTATTCGGGGAAAACCCTACAATCACATACACTCTGTCTACAGTAGTGAAAAAAAATGTATCCAGAGGTATTGAGCCACAGAAAATCCCTTTTCTAGAAACAAAATCTCCTTTCAGCTAGAGCCAGCTGTCAAAAGCCACATTATTCACCCCTAGTGAAAATAGCACCTCACTGTGGCTGTGGTTTGCTGCTTATGATATTGCTGTGGCCTTGGTGGATTGTGTTTGCCGGCGGTGGAATGCTGCCTGGCTGGTTCTTGTCTTTCTAACAAGAGGGAGTGAAGTTCAAAACACTTTTTTTCTCAGTGTTTTTCAGCAGCTACTCTGTCACATGTCCAGTCTGCATCTATGGTTTAAAGCTAGGTCGCGCTAGATGATTTTAATGGCAGTCGTAAACCCAGCTGGTCCATCCTGACATCAGGGTGAGTTGAGGCTGGGTGGGGCACTCAGAATCGATAGTTGCCGCAGATTATCCTGTAGTGTGAACGGTCTAAAGACTGCCCACTCCTGCCCTTTGTCCTGACAAAAATTTTTTCAAACACATTACACTGTCTGGCAGAGTATGATCAGGTTTGTGTAGGGTGAGGCAGTACAAGACTCACCAAAACTGAAATCTGAGAGTGACGCTGGCAACGTTAGAGTTTAGCTCAAGGGGGGAAGAAAAAGAGAAGTCACGGTTATTTGCGTAGATAGTTTACATCAGTCCCTACTCCACTTACCACTGTTCATAAGTTGCTATGCAATTCTATTTGGCGGGATAAATCTCAGATAAAGTGCCAACATGCATGGATCAATCCACATGCAATTACAGATTAAGTAAAAGAAGTCTCATACAAAATACTTCACAGTTCACATCACTGTTAACCTTGTAGTGTCACTCCAAAATACATTTGTAATGGAAATGTAGCTTCTGTACCATGGAGCAAGAAACGATAGAAGACCTATTTTGCAATTGTATTTACAGTGAACTGTTCTGAATGAATGGGAAAATGTTTTTGAATGACAGGTAGTGTGTGATCCCTCACCGATATGTGTGTGACGCCCATCTTTGTCCCGTTGCGTAGTGTGAACAGTTTCCTGACGGGACGGTAAGCAGACCAGTCGTTCAGTCAGATCTGCCCTCGTCAGGCAACATTTGTTGTAGTCTGACCTTTAGTGTGATGCGGCCAGGCTGCCTCCCTGTTTGTGCTGCACAAGACTGTAGCCTACAGTCTCTGTTTTGTAATTTGCTGGTTTAGCAGTCCTCAGTGGTGCAAAAGGTTTATTAATAATTTAAATCCTTATGCCTGTTCCAAAACTGTCCCTAGAGCAATACTTTTTTGATACCTTTCATTGAATGAAAGGTGAATGGAGGCATGTTTTAGAATTCATTTTCTCTCTCTCTCTCTCTCTCTCTCGCTATATACATCTTAGAGCTGCAACGATTAATCGATTAATCGATTAGTTGTCGACTATTAAATTAATCGCCAACTATTTTGATAAACGATTAATCGGAAAAATAAGTCAAAATTCTCTGATTCCAGCTTCTTACATGTGAATATTTTCTGGTTTCTTTCCTCTGAAGCTGAATATCTTTGGATTGTGGACAAAACAAGACATTTGAGGACGTCATCTTGGGCTTTGGGAAACACTGATCGACATTTTTCACCATTTTCTGACCTTTTATAGACCAAACAACTAATCGATTAATCGAGAAAATAATCGACAGATTAATCAACAATGAAAATAATCGTTAGTTGCAGCCCTAATACATCTATATCTATATCTGTAAATATATATATATCTTGTTTTCAGGCCTTTACGTTTCCTGGACATTGAACACCCATTCACTTCAACTTGCATTCCTGTTGCTGCTTCACGTGCTGCATGGTCAGCTTTTTATTTTTAATTCACTAACCTGTGTGTGTGTGTGTGTGTGTGTATGTCCTGTAGGCTGCTGAGTCCATCCAAGCAGAAGATGAGAGCGCCAAGCTGTGTAAGCGTCGCATCGAACACTTGAAGGAGCACAGCAGCGACCAGCCGGCCTCAGTCAACCTGTGGAAGAAGAAACGCATGGACCGCATGATGGTGGAGCATCTGCTGCGCTGCGGCTACTACAACACAGCTGTTAAACTGGCCAGACAGAGTGGTATAGAGGTAGGTGTGTGTGTGTGTGTGATCTTTGCAGAGTTGTCTTTAAATCAGTCAGATAACCCAGGAGGTTTTTGAGCTCAAAGCACAAAACAACTGCTTTGACACCAAGAAACACACATTTCAGTTATTCATCCTGATAAAAGCTATGATGACTGAAACATTGGTTTTATAATAAGTTTCTTCATTAACAGTTCACCAAGTGTTGCTGAATTTTATCTTTTGTTCGCTTTCCTACTTAATTCAAGCACCATGGGAGAACTGCCAGATTGTGTTTCCTTAATCTGTCTGTCCCAAATTTCACTTCAATATTTTTGGATTCACAGTTCCTCTAGTATGACATTTGAACATATTACTCCTCAGTTTCCCCTCAAATTAAATTGTCAACTTCCTCAATGATTATGAGGTGTATCTGTGATGCTTTATGGGTTAAATACTGCCCTCTCTCTCCATTACCACATTCTCTCTCCTGTGTTTATGTTAGGATCTGGTGAACATTGAGATGTTCCTGACAGCCAAGGAGGTGGAGGAGTCTCTGGAGAGGCAGGAGACGGCCACTTGCCTCGCCTGGTGCCATGACAACAAATCCCGCCTCCGCAAGATGAAGGTATGTTGTTAATGAGAATCAATGTTTTAGACCCATGAACCTGTGAGGTTTAAAGGTACTGACAAATACAGGAACAGGGTTGTTTTGTTTTATGGAAAGTAAGTCTCCCAATTTGTTTGGATTGTCAGAATAACTAAAAGACGATCATATGGACAAATGTGTATTTGATTTGTGCATTGCACGTTCCTGTTCTTTGTCAACAACAACTTTTGCCGCTCTGTGCTCCAACATGCTTATTCACTAGCAGAAGCTCCCAGCAATGCCCCAAGGTAACTAGTGTGAATACCAACTGTGTTTAGCAGACGCCTCAAATCTACAGACACTCAGCTTTTCAGGAATGAAGGAAACCTTATCTAACATTGATTTACACATATTTGTGACATTTCCAACTTATTATCAGTGGTTTGCTTTGGTCCCACAGGTTAGGAAATTAACTCCGGCCAACTGTCAACTGCTAGTAAATTTTGGCTGTGTCTGGGGAATTTTTTTTGTAACTCTACCAGCCATAGTGGCAGGGTATCATTTGGTTTTGGGAGATTTTTTCTGTTCCAAAAAATCCATTTGGTTAGTAAAGTGAAAGTCATTGGTAAGCTTTGGAGTCCACCAGCACTGTAGCCACTAGAAAAAAGAAATCAGTTTGCTGTCCCGGGTTCATGAAGGGTTTTCTCCAAATGCAAGACAGTGGTAGCTGTCAGTCCCAGTAACAAATAAAAAGCAAAATAGCAGATATGAGGATTTTGCAGCACTTCAATGGTGCATAAACTAACTTTTGTCTTGTTTTCTTTGCAGAGTTGTCTTGAGTTTAGTCTGAGAATCCAGGAGTTCATTGAGCTCATCAGACAAAACAAACGCATGGACGCTGTCAGGTAGGGGGCATAGAACCAACACACACACACACACACACAGTTTATTACCTAAATGAGGACATGTGTAAATGTAAATGTCTCACCTTTTAGAGCTGGTTCATACTTCATGTGTGGCTAGACATGTGGGAGCCGCAGACCTGCTGTCCATGTACCTTGGTGCTCATGCTGGCGTTTCTCATGACAACCTGAAAACTCCACATGCTAACACATTACCCACTGAACGTGTGTGTGTTTGTTTGTGTATCAGACATGCGAGGAAGCACTTCAGCCAGGCAGAGGGTGGACAGCTGGATGAGGTTCGGCAGGTGATGGGCATGCTGGCCTTTCCCTCAGACACACACATCTCCCCTTATAAGGTAAGCCCCCTGCTCTCGTGTGTGTATGTGAAATTTTGTGATAACTACTCATTCCCCTTTTACACACACAACCCAGGAATATTACAGAATGCTCATCTGGGTCTATACCGTGTGGGAGGCAATTCACACCAAGCCTCACACGTGGGAACGTCCCGTGTCACTACCATTCACACCTGGGACAGACCAGCGTACGCAGATATACTTCTCTATGGGCTGACACCTTAACATGTCATCAGATGTAGATGTGTTTACATTCTGTGTTCAACATGGTGGACAACATAGCGCTCCAGACTGTGGATGGGTCATAAAAAACAGATTTTCGCACAATCAGTGTTGACTTTTGTAATTTGTCCGTTAACATGTTTTTTTTAAATATTGAAATACATCATTAAAATAATTTTAACAGAGTGGAATTGGAGCTTATGCTGAGTAAGAGCTATAGTCATATACCAGCCACTAGAGGGCTTCTGTTAAGAAAACACCCTGCACTCTCTCTTGTGGTGTTTTGTACCCATCCTCTCGTTGCTGCTCTCAGTAGCAATTATGTCATTATCAAAGCCACACAAAAGCCCAGTGTTGGTAAAACTTAAGAAAGCCAAGTAAAATCTTGTTCAGTGTAAGATATGAGGAACAGAGTTGCCATACCATGGCAACATGACAACAGTGCAGAATCACTTCAACAAGCTGTTTCTGCAATAGAGGAAGACAAACTAAACCAAACTAGTATGACAACATTTGTGCCAGCTGTTTGGAAGTGTGACGGAAGCCAAATCTCTGCCCTCACTGCCAACATGATTGCTAAATATATGCAAATATTACCTTAGACAGCAGAAAGTGATGTAGGTGATTGTTTTTCACCTATAATCTGCTTTACGCCCATAATCTGCTTTAGGCTTTGTAATTTTTGCACATACCAAAAGGAATGCATATCCCTAATCTTGACCAGGGACATTTTAGGGCTCTAACATACTCCACGTAAGGAACGCATGCGCTAATGCGAGTACTCCGCCTACGCAAGCTGTTAGCTGACATAGCAAACGCGCGTAGACCGTGTCACTTGTCACTTGTTATAAATCGCTAATCCACAAGGGGAAGCAAAGCCAATGATGCTGGAGCGGGGTATTTAAAAATGGCTACCGTGGAGGAATTTGTGCTGCTATACATTCTCCATCACCGCAAAAAGAGAGCAATGAAAAGAAGATGGTACATACGTCTGACAGCCAGCTGTTCTTCCAAATCTGCCGCCACTGACATTTGTTTACACAGGAAATGACTTCTTCATTGGTAGTTCCTCCTTTTGTAGAGATTTTCATTTAGCGTCCCTACCTGACACGCATGATATTGCAGCAGATGTTTGCGTCGGGTTACAAATTTTTGCCCTACACATTTTGCTACGCAAGGACACGAGACACGTCCTGTGCGTTGCCCTTTGCGTTGTTGCATGCGTTCCTTGCATGGAGTATCTTAGAGCCCTTACGGGGTCAACTTTCTGAGGTCGAACCTTTCACACTGCTGGTTGACCCACATATTTCCTGCGTCTTTATTCTGCTTTAGGTGTAACACTCTGTCTCTCTTGTTCTCTCTCTGTTCCCTCAGGACCTTTTGGACCCAGCGCGCTGGAAGATGCTGATCCAGCAGTTCCGATATGACAACTACAGACTGCACCAGCTGGGAAACAACTCGGTCTTCACCATCACCCTGCAGGCTGGCCTCTCCGCCATCAAGACACCGTATCCTACCTTACTCTGTTTACAGATAGCGGCTTGCTTTCGCCTGTGTCATTTTACGTCTCCTCAGTTAAACTGTATGCTTTGTAAGGATTCAAAATATTTATTGCAATATAGGTCATTTAGTTTATTTATTGGCATGGTGGTAAAGCAAAGAAGCAAAGTGATTTAAAAACACAGTGAAAGATGATAAAAAAGAAAAGTTTGTGCAGGTGAGAGTAAAAAAACAAGGGGCTATTAAAACATCTCATGTCAAAACAAAAGAAGCAAAAAAACAACAAAAAAAGCCACATATTACAGGGTTTCCACGGGTCCTTAAAAAGTCTAAAATCCAATAATCTGAATTTTAGGCCTTAAAATGTCTTAAATACAATTTTGGCAGGTCTTAAAAATTGATTGGATTATGAAGTTAACGTTACTTTTATAAAGTTGCATTAACTTCAGTCTCGCTTTTAAATGTGTTTTTGGGAAAAATTTGTATTGATCACGCTGTAACAAAACTACAAAACGAAACCAACATGGAACCAATAACCACTAATGCAAACTGTGCCGCCCGGTCAGAATTTAGAGCACACCCAGCTGTGTCGCGATGTGTGTGGGCTAACGTTACTTTCATCTAAAATGGGCAAGTGCAAGTTCAACGAGATCTGGCTCGAGAACAGTGAATTTAGTGCTTGGTTGAAGCCGATTGAAAACACATTTGAAGCCCGCTGCACCTTGTGCAAGAAAACGCTGAAATTAGGAACGTTGGGTATAAAGGCATTAGAGTCGCATGTGATGTCTGAAAAACATAAAGCTGCCGTAAAAAGCCAGCAGCAAACGCCTGCCATCACCCAATATTCTGGTTTCACATCGGGAGCATCAAAGTCCGGCCCCAGCGTGACCCATGTAACTCCTGCAACTCCGGTAGCTCATTTACTTTGCAAGTAATTCTGGTACTCCAATTTTCCTTCATATCCTTCGTACTTTTTTTTGCCAGTATGGACGTGAAATAGCTTTTAAATTGCATTCATAATGGTCTTAAAAAGGTCTTAAAAAGTCTTAAATTTAACTTGTTGATACCTGTAGAAACCCTGTATTAGAACTGTGATTTTAGGTCTGAGCCAAGAAAGAATAATGAAAAAATAGGAAAACTACCATGCAGTATTGTCAACTGCAACAAAACACTATGCCACTGTTCATACTATGTTTAATTTCTAAAACTTCCATTATAATATGAATCATTGTCGTTATGTGAAGCAGAATCCCTTTAGAGTTTAGAGAGGCATATGTGGTAATGTCACCAGCAGGGGGAGTTTTTATTTTTTATCTTATTGCCTTGTATTCATTGTAGTATTGATCATAGACAGCACTTTGCAACACATTTAAATGATAGGATATATTATTACAAAGTTTGCTATGTTAACACAGGGCTGGATAGGAAGACTTGTATCAGAAGATGCATTTCATGCCGAGAGGTATTGCAGTGGCTAAGTCTGCTGCCTCTTGGATGCACGTGTGTGCTCCCACTGTCTAGGATAGAAAAAATGCTGGCTGCATGAAATGAAAAGAACTGAGATCCTTAATAACTTTTAACATTGAAAAATGACGTCCTCACTTTCCTTAACCTCTGTGCTCCAGTCAGTGCTACAAGGAGGATGGTACTTCTAAGAACCCGGACTGCCCAGTGTGCAGTAAGTCCCTGAACAAGTTGGCCCAGCCGCTACCCATGGCCCACTGCGCCAACTCCAGACTGGTCTGTAAGATCTCTGGGGAGGTCATGAATGAAAACAACCCCCCTATGATGCTGCCCAATGGATACGTCTATGGCTACAATGTGAGTTTTACAGCACAACATGAACTAGAGTGAGGAGTATTGGGTCTTTTTGCCAGTGTTACTGCTTTAAATTTGTTCAATATGGCAGCCAAAAAGACTCATGGAAATTTGTTTTCCTCTTCAATTCCCAATCTGTTTTTTTTTTCTCTTCCAGTCTCTTCTTTCCATCCGCCAAGATGACAAAGTGGTCTGCCCCAGAACCAAAGAAGTCTTCAACTTCTCTCAGGCTGAGAAGGTCTACATCATGTGATCGGTCAGATGACGCCTGCAGAGCATCGTCATGATTGGATATGGCCCCCTGTTCGTCACCTGTGACCTGGCCTAGTCAGAAAGCCGCCTGTGGAGCTGTGAATCACACCCCACCCCCCTCCCCCACACACACGCCCGACACACCCTACAATCCCCCCCCTCCCAGTACATGATTGAGCTGAAATCCGCTCAAGGACCCGGCCAACCACTGATCCTACCCCTACCCCCCTACCCCGCCCTTTCTGCCTCACAGAAACTGGTCTCTTCTCCTTTCAGGCTCTGTCTTAGATGTGGGTAGAAAGCAAGATGTTGTTTCGTCCCATCCATTCAAGCACACAGACTATCAACATCGTCATCTTACAGGCCCTCACTCTGAAGATCAGAGACTAGAGAAAAGAACTGAGGGGGAGAAAAAGTAGACGTTTGATTTTATTACAACAAACAAAAAAAAATGTGTTGAGGTGACTTGGACCTTTTCTTTTAACCGATAGAGTTACTTCTGTTCCTTTGGTAGTGTGTGGCAGGACTGTATTAATTCCAGTATTACTCCATTAACCAAATTAACAGTTAAAATCACAGCTTGGGCCTTTGTGTTTTTTCAGAACAAATATGGCTGACTGGTCACATGGTGGCATTTCAACCTATGATGCACGCAGTTGACATCCTTAGTTGTGTAGCCATGTTTTAGTTGTTTGGCTTTGTTGTGGGAGGGGGGAGGGGTGTTGGGATATGGGGAAGTTTCCCTTAAACTGGCCACCATTTTGCGTTTCATTCCCCCCCCCCTGACTGTGAAGCTGGAGCCGGTCGGTGTGGGCCGCAGTAGGCTCCTTTTTTAAATGTAAATACTAGATGAGAATTGATCATCCTCGTGTACAGATTCAGGGGTTTTGTTGACAAGTAATGATGATGATGATAAACCTTTGAAGAGGATTCCTCTGTGAACTGAACAAGTCTTCTCTTGGCATCTTGTGACCTATGGTATAGCCTACAGCATCCTGAAGTCAACTGACAATTTGGCATAACTTGTTCTCTTCTCTGGGGAAAGTGTTTAGGTTTGCTGATGAACTCGGTAATGTCAATTATGGTGTACCTACTACCATAACGATGCTTACGCAATACAATAGATTACCATCTCTGATGTTGTTTTTTAATGAACAAGTGGTCTTCCTTGGTTGTGTGTGAGGTTTGGCATTCTCATTTCTCTCCCTCAACCAACCGAAAAGAGTGCGTTCATTGTAGTGAACTTTGGATATTTATTCTGTTTAAAAAAGACAGAGTGATTGAAGTCGATCCAACATTTCCCGATGACTGTCTTTTAATTTCATACATATTTTTTCAACAATGAACATTACAATAAAGAGAAGGATTGTGCTGACATTTTTTTCTCAATTTTGTACTCTGCTGCTTATTTTAAAGCTGTTTGCGTCAACAACTCTCTGCAGGGTTTATTTAGTAAACGGGCAAGTAAGCCACAGTGAGCGAGCACATTGACTGCTTTAAAATCCTCCTTGGTCCCTTGCACCTGCCTGCCTTTTTGCTGCCATTTCAAAACCTATTAGGAGACAGGATAGAAAGCTTGACTGGCCTGTATTTGTTGTACCTGCCTTTTCTTACAAACCTGGAAGGAAAAGGTTAGCAGTTTTTGACTATCTGAATACATGCCTCATCCTTCCCTTTATGACTTTGACGAGATAAAGTCATGGGGATAGAGCAGGACACTCAAATGAAAAGAATGACAACTAATGCACAAATAACCCTTGAATCATGAATATAAAACCCTAAACACCCATACAAAGCAAACAAGAAATACTGTTCAGGGTCAAACTTTATCATCAGTCTTGTGGTCTACCATTTCTTCCATCTGTTGTTCATTAATAAACCAAAAGTTGCCTCTATTGTGTCCATCCATGGTTTAGAGCTGTATCTGTAAGGACACTGACTGTTCTGAATACTGACCATGCATGTTTGTGTTGGTAGAATAGATCAAGGGATTGTTTCATGAGCAAAATGCCTCATAAAGATTTCAGTGAAATTTGATTCCAGTCGTTCTTTCTTTGTATCCAACACCTTTGTGCTCTGTGGGTCGTTAATGTTCACCGTTGGCGCGTGCTCCACTGGGTGTGATCAGGCAGGACTGAACAGAAACACCCTGCCCATTCATTCTGTTGACATGGAAATGCTCCTGAGTGTTTTGTCTTTCACCCGAAGCCTCCACTCCACTCTCCACTTTCCACTTGGTGAAGAGGGCGGCATGCTGTGTAGGCCATTTTCTAGTTTAATGCATGGGGACAAAGATTTACATTGTTGCTGTTGACTTTCCCCCAAAGGATAATGTGGATTTCACAGCAATAAATGAGCAAGGCAAAAGAAATGACTGTTAATAACTATAGAGACTGATATTAATTAAATGTATTTCTTGGCCTCGATTGTAATTTTTAACACCTTGCTTTAGAAGAGGCAACATTTTTTACTTTATGTGGTATATACTGGCAAATATGGACAGCATTTTGCAGTAGGATTTATTAACACAAAAGTGGGCAGTGGTATTGTTTTCTATATGCAAAAGAAATTTCAGTGTAGAATTGTGGGAACAGCAGATGCACATTTATCTGTTTTCTTTTGTTCTGTTACCTTCTCACTCTGCGTTGGCCTAGACTATTCAAAAAAGAGACACCTCTCTAAGTAGTTGAATTTGAAATCCCTAAACCGGTTTAGAAGTAACTTGTGTGTGGTCCTCACAACCATGTGCACACCAACCATGGAGCTGCTGATGATGAAAGGTTGGAGGTTCGTTGTTGATACTGCTGGCACCTCCTGTCTCAATGCCCCCTTCCCCCCTCCAGCTATCTGATGCTAACAAGCATCTGTCTCTGGTGAGAGCCACTTATCCCATTCATACACAAATCAACCAGCTCACTGCCTTCTGCCACAGCCATTGTCTTATGGCCATGCTGCAGGCACAGGCTCTGCTGGGGGAAATAACCCCTATCAATGTACATCAGGGGTCAAACTAGGATTCTGCAGTTTCAGATCCCAGTGGAAAACATTTTAAGAATCTGTTGGCCAGGTAACTTCATACTATAACTTGATAGGTCACACTGCCCTTCATTTCTTTTCAATAAAACCTGAAATAGAATAGAATAAATCTTCATTCACATGGGGAGCCACCCTTCACCAAAGACAGCAGAGGTGACCAAGGTCCTACTCTGTGACATAAAAACACCTTTTCCAGTCATGAAACCTGGCGTCTGATGGGGGCGGGGGGCTTGAATCAGATTTCCAATTTAGTGTATTTTATCTAATTTAATCTATTTTGGCAGGGGTTCACAAGAGGTCTAATGCAAAATAGGCTACGTGGACATGTCAGTGCGAATTCAGTAATCTTTCCCTTACTAACTGAGCTTTAGTAACCCTAAAATAAATTTTAGAAGGATACTAATATCGCAGCAAACTATGCAATTTACAGGAAATCCCATAGGAATATTGCAGTGATACATAAACAGAGGACATAAATATGGCACGAAATACGATATGGTTACTGTAAACTCAATATTGATACTATACGCCCATTTCGGAATATTAATGTAATTTTTCGTTTAGCTTGCTCAATCGAAATTGAACAGACGATTACTGTGCATATTTTGGATGAAGAATGAAGAATAGCTACTCTGCTCAAGCGGAAGAGGTGTTGACGATTTTCTGTCGTCACACGTCGTCTGGTATAAATACAAGTTGCGTTCCTCCTCCCCCACCACCTTCCAGCTTAGCTGACTTTCGATCCGGTCGAGTAACGGTCAACTAATCTTTATTAAAAAAAATGACAGACCAACTTTGTAAACTTTTCGTCGGTGGACTGAACGTGGACACCGACGACGACGGGCTCCGCAAGCACTTCGAGCAGTTCGGTAAGCTCACCGACTGCGTCGTCGTCGTGAACAAGCAGCTTCAACGGTCTCGTTGTTTCGGCTTTGTAACCTACTCGACAGCCGAGGAGGCCGATGCAGCAATGGCGGCTAGGCCACATGTCGTCGACGGCACCACGGTCGAGCTGAAGAGAGCCGTGGCGAGAGAAGACGCCAACAAACCAGAGGCCCTTGCAAAGGTGAAGAAAATCTTCGTCGGGGGACTGAAAGACGACATTGAAGAGGAGCACATGACCGAGTATTTCTCCCAGTTCGGTGAAATCGAGAAGGCCGAAGTCATTTCAGAGAAGGAGGGCGGAAGGAAGAGGGGATTCGGCTTTGTCCACTTCACCGACAACGACTCGGCTGACAAGGCAGTTGTAATGAAGTTCCACACCGTCAAGGGACACAAGGTTGAGGTGAAGAAAGCCCTGACCAAGCAGGAGATGCAGGCAGCGAATAGGTCCGGTATGATGAGGGGAGGCAGAGGGGGGATGAGGGGCATGAGGGGAAATCAAAATGGCTTCGGCGGCAGAGGAGGGTACAACAGCTACGGCGGCAATGATGGCGGCTATGGCGGAGGCTACGGAGGTGGCTATGGCGGTGGTTATGGCGGAGGCTATGGAGGAGGAGGATATGGCGGGGGTTATGGAGGCGGCTACGGAGACCAGATGGGAGGTTATGGTGGCGGAAACGGCTACAGTGACTTCGGCAGTGGTTATGGCCAGCAGCCCTCTGGTTATGGCCCAATGAAAGGCCCTTCTGCCGGCTACGGTGCTCAGAGGAGCGCCGCTCCCTACACCCGAGGGGGTGGCGGCGGCGGAGGCGGTGGCTACCAGAGAGGGGGCTATGGCAGCGGCTACTAAATCCATCTGCAGCTATAAAGGACTATGAAAACGAAAATCTCCACACACCCTCAGCCATACCTCCAGATCTGGACGTCAAACTCAAATTCGGTAATGGGGCGTCTGCCGCAAAATCCAACCACGGCAGAAATGTGGACACTGTGAAACCCCCCCCAAATCATAATGAAGACCTCAAAAACCCAAACAGGTAGGAAGATCACTTCCCAGAAAACCTGATTTACACGAGCAGCAGTTGTTGCTGTACTACTAGGACACGTTCAAATAAAGAATATACAGTGAATCGTTTTATTTTATGTCCCGACGTCGAGGGCGTGTAGCTGTCGTTTATAGAGGTGGATATTATTATTTTTTTTATTTGCGTACGCCAGTTTTTTTGGAAACTTCGATGTAGGATTGTTTTGTTGGAATGGAATTATTTTTCCTCTTTGCATTTTAAGCAATTAGCTAGATTTTGTTTTCCTGGAGTAAAAATCGTGTGTTTTCAATGTATGGGGATGAGAACGCATGTGTTGTGGATTTGGATTTCTCAGCTATGTCACACTGATATACATACATTTGTATAATTATTCACTACGTAATAGTCATTTAGTAAAGGCGGGAAAGTGATACTGCAGTATCCAGGCAGTTTCCTTGTTCTTGCCCCATATGTTGTGTAAAATAGTGATTGAATTCCCACCACGCATAGACATAGTGTCCAGTTTATTTAAATATTGTTCATCTTTTCCATTTACTTGTAGCAATATCTCATGTATATTGTATACTTTCATGTCTGGAGATCAAAACTTACTACTATTGTTAAAAAACACTTGCATATGTATGTTCATTTTAAATAAAACGTTATACAAACTTAGCTTAGTTATTTTACTTATTTAACAAGGCTGCCTTAAGTTCCACAGGTTTTATAAGTGACTTTGACTTCATCTTGTTGAACATTAGTTATATGGCATCTTTCCCACTGTTACTCACTCCCCTTACTCCCAGGTGGGTGGAATTGACAACAGTTGTAGTCTACACACAGCCAATGCATGTAGGCTTTGCAGGGTTTTGCCTTGTTTTTAAAAGTAATTTGTGGACATTGTTCATCTCTAACCTTTTTGATTTTTTTCTTTCTTGAATACATATCTTTATGTGGACATGGGGGCTCTGATATTTATCTTTGATTATTCCTACATTTAGGTGTTCTTACTCGTATCCCAGTAGGCTATCCCAGCCAAAATAGCCGTAGCAGTTTGTTTATAGGCTACATCAGGACCCTGTTGATTACCTGGGGTCGATTGTGATAGGAGTCTGAAATATCTCTTTAGGATATCCACATCCAGCAAACTAGGTATGTAAATCAACCTGTCTTCACTATGTGTTGGTCAACCATGTATGGAATTTCTCTTGAGATGGTGCACAAGTGTACCATGTTTTATCTTAAAGGAACAACTTTTACTTTTCTGACTCATAGCTTTAAATGCGTCTCATTTAGCTAATATTAAAAAAAAAAGGGGGTTTCTACTCAATTTGGTCCTTTCTTAATGAAGTTTAAGTGGGTGGAGGGGGACCCAAGTTTTGTTCCACCATTAAATGAAATAATGGAACGATAAATTGGTGTCTCCTCCGGAAAACCTTCACCTGTCCAGTTTCTCATTCTGTTTCTCTCCCATCTCTCCTCCAGGTTGCTACGGTAACCTGGGCGCCAGGACATCACCCTGGTAATGATGGGGTGTGTGTCTCCACGCCGACGGGGGGACCGGAGAGATGGTCGTTCCTTCTCCCCCTCAGGTGATGTCAGATTCCAGGATGGATTCCCCAGTGTGATCAATGTGTACTATAAAGTGTTTTTCCAAGGTTTATATCTGAAAGGTCATACTACCGATGTGATGGTTTCACATTTTTGGGAACTATTTTTTCCGTTCATTAGCAAGATGACCTGTGCCTCTTGCTGTCCCTGACTATTTCCTGACTATTTTGATCAAACCTCTTGTAATTCAGTATGAGCTTTCAGACATAACGTATGCTTTTAGGTGAAGAGGAAAATCGGAGTCATTGATCTCAGAGGAATCAATGAGCAGCGGTGACAGTCAGTGATTGTCCCAGTGTATGTCCCCATTCAGTGGCCCAAACCAACTGAAATAAAATGGGGGCGATGGTCCAAATACTACAAGCTGTAGCCTCCTGTAATGTCACTTTCTCCACAATTTTGGGAAGTTGTTCAAAGTGGTCCAGGAGTATGTCGGACCTGCTTTTGCTCTTGTTAAAGTGAGCAAATCCAAAGGTAATTGCTCAGATCAGCATTTGCTACCATAGCAAGGCTTAAAATGCTCACTTTATATTCTTTCTATGCTATCATGTCTGTGTTGGCATAGGAACTGTGCTCCAGAGGAAATGGGCCTAAATCAAAGGATTTTATGGGCTTACATTGCTGGGCTTTCCACAAGCATCTTCACACCAGTGGCTTAAAATGGAGCTGAAGTAACATGAATTTTAAATGAACATTAGGAAAGGTTGGTGTGAAAATCTCTAATGATTATAGAGTACACTAAAGATGTTGTGAACAATTAAACTTATTTTTTAATGGGGTTTGTTTCCATGTTGATCGTCAAAGTTATGATTTAACTTGATGCTTTGGGACATCCAGCATGGCACAGTTGGTATAATCTGACGAAGAACTACTACTTGTATTCATGTGAAGCTTTGTATTGTGGTGTTGGCGGTGTGCATTTTACTACATTTTATTCTCTTTTACCCTTTTTTAGGATAGAAGGGCTTGACAGTTTCTGATCATCCCATAGTTTGGAGAAAGAGGAAACGCCTGACATGATGCTTTTTTTTATAAATCCAAAATAAATATTTTTATACAAAGAGACTTACTGTTGTGTTACTTTCAAACATTTGAAGAGAAGGATAATGTTGTAGCATGTTTCCATTGTAGTTCCCTGGTGATGGCTTTCATAAAGGAGTCAGAATAAGGATGAAACCGAAGGGTCGCACTAAAGATTTTCATTGTGGTGTTGGTGATTGTAAGACTGACTGGTTTTACAGGAGTGAGTCATAAGATGCAAAAGGAGCAGGAAGTTTCCACAGAACTGGTGATATAATTACTCATGTTTGAGTCACCTTGGTTGAAATCTTAAAAGGTTTTGAGTGCATTTTCAGCTTTTAGATGCAATATGTCATTCCCTTCAGTGCTTGTAACTTTCAATTTAACCAAGGGACATGGCAGGGCTGTCTTTCAAAAGTATAACAAGTGATTGAAAAGATGATTCTTGTATTGCTTGTATCCCCCCCACACACACTCCTACACTCCTGGAGAAGTTATATGATTTTACAATTGTATTTCCCAGGCCCGGAGAAGTTCTCAAACAGGTTTTATTTTAATTGAGTAATTAAACATTTTATTTGTAATGCTTACCCCCCTTCTCTGACTGGCTCTGAAACAGTCCAGATCTGCCTGTTGGAGGAAAATATTGTTGGTTGCTTTTTTGCTGACAATTAAAATATAATCCTTGATTTTAAAGTGGAAAAACTAATGCTTAAAGTTAGTGTAGTTGATGGTTACTTTTTAATTCAGTGTCATTAACATTTGGTTATGGAAATTTGAAGAGGGGTCATGGTGAAGTCAAGTTACGGTTAGTATTATGTAGTAGTACTATGTAGGAACCCTGTACATGGTTCCTCCATGGGTCTGAAAATGTATGGGGAAATTCTTTGGCAATTCCAAGTCTTCAGAAGTTTGGAAATGGTATAAAAAGTATGGAAAACAGTTGACTAAGAAGAATGAACATGACATGAAGGCCTAGAGAAAAGGGTTATACTTTGAAATTGAAACTGCAGAGGAACCTTGCGCATAGTGCAAGACGTTGAATGTCTTGAGTAATTCTGGTCAGTTAGCTGTTGTAATGAAACGATCAACTGAAATCTTACGCCCCGCGTTATGCAAGCTTTTAGACTGAGGGGTTACACCTGTGCGGTTGATGTTGACGAGCTGTCCTGCAGGTCGCTTGCGTGATCACTGTGTCATTTTGATGTGGCAAAAGTAAGTAGGATGCTATAACACTAAACTACTTAGTGTAATCCATTCCCATGTAGTCATTTAACATGTGGGCTATTCTGTAAAAGCAGTTTTCTTGGCAATCCGATATCATGTCTAATGCTGCCTTCAAGTGCTTGCCCTAAACGTCTCTTCCGGGGTCGGATCTCGTAAATATGACACTATCCCATGGCAGGTTTTCATTCCAGCCAAAGACCACACCAGGTGATATCACTGATAGGCCAACTTTTAACCAGAGACGGGGAGCTAATCAGTGAAATCACCTGGTGTAGTCTTTGGCTGGAATGAAAACCTGCAGGCTCACACATCATGGCACGTGGTTGCCTGTCCCTGCTGTATCAAGTGTTCAGTGACTGTTTTTTTTTTTTTAGAAACGAAGTGGCACTGTGCTACTTTTGCTGCTACAGCACAGCGAAATTGAGAAATGCGTATCAATTTATGTTTTATTAATTGATTAGCTGAATGTATACATCACTTTTGCCACAGCTCCCATGATGTTTCAGCTCCCCGTTTCTCCCTCAAGTCTCCTAAACTGTACATAACTACACGGGAATCAGAACAGTCTCTTTCCTGTCTACTCACCGACCTACTGTCTATGTGTTCAACTCATAATTAAGATATTTCCGATAGAAAATGAAGGCAGCATTAACTCGAATCGTTTGAACGTCAATGTGGGTGGAGGTAGTTTCGAGACAACCAATCAGCGCTAGCCACGTAGTCCTACGCAGGCTAGAGTCAAGCGGACGGCCCATACGTTTCTCCATTGAAGAAGAAGAGGGACCGAGCTTAGCAGTGTTCCTTTCTCAGTCCAAGTTCAATCATGACGAACCAACTTTGCAAGCTTTTTGTCGGGGGACTGAACGTGGAGACCACCGACGATGGCCTCCGCCAGCATTTTGAGCAGTTCGGTACGCTGACCGACTGCGTTGTGGTCCTGAACCAGCAACTGCAGCGCTCCCGCTGTTTCGGCTTTGTAACCTACTCGACAACCGAGGAGGCCGATGCAGCAATGGCCGCTAGGCCACATGTCGTAGATGGCAACAACGTGGAGGTGAAGAGGGCCGTGGCCCGAGAGGATGCTAACAAACCAGAAGCCCTGGCCAAAGTCAAGAAGATTTTCGTTGGCGGGTTGAAAGACGACATCGAGGCGGATCACCTGACAGAGTATTTCTCCCAGTACGGCATGGTGGAGAAGGTCGAAGTCATCTCCGACAAAGAGACCGGTAGGAAGAGAGGCTTCGGCTTTGTCTACTTCGAGGACAACGACTCTGCCGACAAAGCAGTGCTGATGAAATTCCACACCGTCAACGGACACAAAGTGGAGGTGAAGAAAGCTCTGACCAAGCAGGAGATGCAGGCGACCGGCGGCAGGGGAGGAAGAGGCCGCGGAGGAAGGTCTATGTCGTACAATGGCTATGGCGGCGGAAGAGGTGGAGGCTACGGAGGCTATGGCGGCAACTACGGCGGTGGTTACAACGATGGCGGGTATGGTGGAGGATACGGTAATGGCGGATACGGCCAGGGGGGATATGGTGGAGGCTACGGCCAGATGGGAGGATCATACGGCAACGGGTACAGTGACTTTGGGGGAGACTATGGACAGCAGTCCTCCGGTTACGGTGCCATGAAGACGGGCAACTACTCAAACAGGAGCGGGGCTCCTTACGCTAGAGGGGGCGGCGGCGGCGGTGGTGCATACGGCAGGGGTGGCGGATACAGTGGCTATTAAATAGCTTCCTTTTTGAGTTTTTGCAATGTTCATGGGGAAAAAAAAAATCTGATTACAATGAACTGAATTTACACACATATCACACACAGGCCCGGGTGGGGGTGGGGCGGTCTTTGTTGATTTCCAACGGAGGGAGCGGCGCCCATCACCCACACAAAATGAATGGGACTGTCCTGAATCCTCTCTGCCCCCACCCGGACCCCCATCTGTCCTCACACTCAACAGACATTACGGACTTTACTCCCAAGAATTAAACTTTGCTGAAATGTACTTTGTTATGTCTGGGGGGGGTTTACCTTATTTTATTTTGACATTAAGTAAAACCGTAATCATTGTCAGTCACTGCTTCAAAATTTAAGAATGGAGTTGTTTGTCTTTGCAAGCCAGCCAGATATGTCTGTTATTTTTGCATCATGAACTCAGGGTATCAGTGGAGTTGGTAGCAGTGTGAGACTTGGGTCTTGGTTGCTTGAGTTTCTTGATCTTAAAATTTCGTGACAAAGTATTATTTTCGAGAAATGTCACGGATTATTTTGATAACTGCATTTTTTTTTTTTTGTTAATTGTAAATTGACCTAATGACTTTTTTCCATTTTTTTCCCGTCCCACCCATGCTTTTGCTTATTAATACTTCGCAGTTGAGATAAAGATGTTTGTGGAATTCATGTTAAGTTCACCCCTATGTTTTACTCTTCCTGCTTTTATTATTAAAGTTTTTAATGTTTTGAAAATCAACATCTCTGATCTTGCATTCACTTAATTCTGGGTAAATTACTGGGGCTCATTTGAACAGTTTATGCTTTAAAGCAGCATTGGGTTTGTTGCTTTCTATCATTTGCACGGGTATTGTGCCTTTTTTTTTTTTTTTTTTACTTAGATTAACTTGCATTGAATGATTTATCTTAATTATCCATTAAATACAGCCATGTGGATTATAGTTGAATTCATAAAGGTACCACCAGGAGGGAGTATTGCTTCTAAATCGCCCCCCCATTTCCTCATCGGCCATTTTATACAGGCAGAAATTTACTTGCCAATGCTGTGGGAGGCAGAGACGGAGTGAGCGGAAGCGCTATTTAGGATCAGACTAGTTTTCTCGGCGGTTGCAGCTCCTTGTCTTCCCTGAACAGTCCCGTTTTCTTGACCTCGTTTCTTCTTCTCCATTATCGTCTTTTGTTTTTATACATTTTGGTGATGTCTGACATCCTGGAGTATAAAGAAAATCTAAAAGTAGTATGTTCAGGAAAGGGATTATCACACTTTTTCAAGGTGTCCCAATTAAATTTACTTCGACTAGGAACCCCAATCTGAGGAGCACGTGTATTATATATAAAAAAAATGTTAAGCATTGTTCCTTAATCAGAAGACATTCTTGCATGTTTTGTCAGCTCTAGTCGGTGAAAAAATGAAACTCCTGGAAGCTAACTAGGCCTACACCTCAAGAACCACGTGTTCTTGAGGAGGAGCTATTTTATTGGCCCAGATCATTGGCTTTTACATCGTTTTAATATAGTTAGCCCACCTAAGACATGCAGTTAATTGATCATAAGGTAAGATCTTAAAGATGAAACTCTTAATCATCCCCTTGGGGAAATGTGACCCTTGCAGCAGCAGATTGGACCAACAGAGATAAAATAACAGCTCTGGACTGGTTTTGTAGTTTTTACTATAAGAGCACCTGTCTTATGTTGATGCGATCACAGACAGCTAATGTTAACATTTTCATCCAATTAAACAAATTTAATTCCATTAACCAATTTACCTGCGTCGCTTGACTTGATCTTATCCAGTCATAACCTTCTTGAACTCACTGACATCTTTCCAAATCTAATCTCATAACTAATTAGTAATATTGGTATTGTTGGGATTAACTATAGTTTAATCTATTAAGAAAATCTGTTAGACAGTCTGAGCATAGTATGTATAGAGAGCGCATATAGTCAGTTTGTGTTTGAGGCTCATCGTCCCCGGAGTCCCTCCATCAGCTCGT
Source organism: Centroberyx affinis (assembly GCF_046629955.1). Taxonomy (NCBI): domain Eukaryota; kingdom Metazoa; phylum Chordata; class Actinopteri; order Beryciformes; family Berycidae; genus Centroberyx; species Centroberyx affinis. The sequence goes on along the minus strand of NW_027280193.1, from coordinate 25,989 downwards.
AACCAAGCAACGGAGGATGAGGAAGAGGAGGTTACATTTCTTGCTTTTATGGTTCTGAACTATAATGGAGTTAAACAGAAACAGTGGCGATAATGCTGTTTGGTTCACCACACTTGTTTGACTTGTGTAGTGAAGCTTTTTGATTTATTTTTTTGACCGGATTAGAGTGAAGAATAGGTGTAGCAGGCAGCTGAGTAGAGGAAGAAACCAAGAGCTCTCACTCTGCCGCTATTTCTGGGTACAATAAACGCCCAGAGTCTGCTCTCCATGCATTGTCCTCTCATGTTTTGTTGTCATTTCCACTTTTTTGTTTTGCCTATGATGAAAATAAATAGGATTTTTGGATCCCGCTTGCCAATCGTTCTGGGGTTTTTTTTTTAATGGGGTGAAATAGAAATGACTTATGATAAAGATATTAGGCTACATATTTTAACCTGTTACTATATACTTTTCTTTTTAAAATATTTTCCTAACAACTACGGTGGATGTTGTGTTTCGTCATGTGACAAAATCCACAACATACTGGAATGCTAATGAGCTAAATATAACTAGTGATATTTGTTTTTTCATTGCAACTTCAAAACCCATCAAAATCCACCCCAACAAATAAAGAAATGCATAATAGAGGAACCCGTGACAGCAAAAATAGTCAGTATTAGCACTGGAAGTAGTTAAAGGCAATCATTTTACACCCCTATTCATTTTCAGTTAGACTGAAATGGGGGGATCCGGAATCACTTATTTGGGCTGAAAAATTGTGGGAGTGTTGCAGATTTCTTCCGTCAAAAAACATCTCAGGTCAATTAATTTGGACGAGATTACACGCAAGCTGGGAATATTGTCAGCACCAAGAGTTTAAAAACGCGTTTTTCTGATGAGTACTTTGATGAGAAAAACAACTTTGTTTCAGGTCTGTACCAGAGCCGTTGAAAGAGACCATTAGTCTCTATGGTAACGCCATCTCCTCTAGGCCGGAGAAGGGCGCATGCCTGAGGGCTAACTGCCACTTTTGTAGACCGGAAGGTAGGTCAGTTTCTTTCTTCTTTTTTTTTTAGTGCGGAGTGATTCATCGCTGTAATAGACAATCTTTGTCTGGACAGATTGCGCTCATGCATGGTGTAGCATCCGATTCCGTGACGATGGACGGTGTATCGTTGGGGTGAGTCGGCTGAGCAGTAGGGATTATTCTGTAAAGCTGTGATTCATACTGCTACCACTACATCTGTTGGATAATATTTTACCCACATGACTTACTGGCCATAAATCCAAGGCAACCAGTCAAAGCGCTTTCTCCTAGCACGCCAACTGAAGCTAGCGTTGTTTACTAGCCCGGGTAGCCTTGTTGGCTACCTAGCTGATGTAGTTAGTTGCTAATCAAACTCCAAGCTAACATGTAGCCACCATGCAGCAGTCAAAAAGTTGTTGTTTATGATCAACGGATTGAGTGTAGACCAATTTGTAAAGCCTCCAAAATGTATTTGTATTCAGCGAACAATGACAGCTGTCAGGCAGTTATCATTAGGTGATGCTAGCAGTAAAGTTGGATGGTTAGCAATGCTAAGAGCTAGCCAGCTGACTAACTTGACGCACAGCAAACTCAAAATAAAGACTAGAACAGAAACGGCACTTTTATGAATTATCGGTATTGGATCATGAACGGAAGGCTGCAGCAACACAATAGACTTTGCCTTACTTGTCGTAAATCAAATGACTGTCATAAAGCTAAACAGCAGATCTATAGACTAGTAGTGGAGGCTGACAGTGTTAATCCTTTTAAGTTAACTATTGAAATATATTGGCTAACAGCCTAATAGCTACGATGGTGAACTGGTAAACTATTTTCCTTACTTATTTGAACTAAAAGCTTTAGTTGGGAAAGGAGCATGTAAGCTGTCTAAAAACAAGAGCTGTCCCTGTTCACAGCATTCCTCTTCACACCCATTAAATCACTCCCATCGGGATGCTGATAGCCCTTTGCAGTACCTTTCTATATTAATTATGTATGTTGGTGGACTTTTTGAGTCTTGTTGAACACGATTAAAGCCCTTTCTCCCCCCTCACCACCACCTAGCCCAGGATGGTAAAAGACAACATTTCAGACTATAGGACACACTAGGTAGGGAAGAAAACTTTCTCTGAACTGGGAGAATCACGAATATAGAGTGATGAACTTGCATATCATGGCTCTTTATTTGTGGAGCCCTGTGCTTCTGAATTAACATTACAAACATCCCCATTTCTTGTAATTGCTGTATTGCTGCAATTGTCCCTTTACAATCTCAGTTGTGGGTCCCATTTATTGTTTCCTTCCAGCCACCTATTATAAAGTCATCGCGGAGGGAATGAAAGATGACATTTGGTTAAAGCTTTAATGAAGAACTCATTTTGTGGTAATAGTTTGGGAAACCCCTTCTCCTGGGTGAGGATTTAAAATGGTTTTGAATAACCAGCAGGTCTGTTTCTTGTGGCTCATTCCTCTATATGAAAACAAAAGCCTACTTATCAGGGGAAGGTTTTTTTTCCTGTTTCATTTCATTTCATTTCTGATAAAGATTTAAGAACCCTTGGCTTAAGAGTATGAATAAAAACAAATATGGGTCAAGGCCTAATGTCATACAATTATGGTGGATACAACAGGGATCCTCATTCAAATCACCATGCTTGAATGGTCATTTGGTGCAGTTATGATGTCATGGAAATAACCAGATTAATGCATGAGCCTCAGCAATGATGGGTTAGCATAGGAAAAGCAATATTTCATTGAACAGTCAAATTGCAGATGTGTTCGTTTTGTACACTGTCCTCTCCACACTTAAGTTATTCAGGTTTGACCTCTTTCTGCTTTCCAAAGCTTTTTTGCCTTTTTTTTAACAAAACTTTTAATTCTTCTAAGCTTTTTGATGTCCATCCCTTGTGTAATATTAGTTGATCTATGGATGTCAATGTGAATCTTGTCAACCATTCAACTCCACCTATGTTTAACATCAAGTAACATAGAGCTCTATAAACTATTTTTACCTGACGAAAATCCACATTGGATTAAGATGTTGTTTATAAAAGGTGTTTGAAATCCTTACTGTGCTGTTCCTGGTGTGCGGGCTCTACAGAAGCATCCAGATACCTATGACACCAAATCAGATTACCATGATGAACCATGATGAAGTAGGCTACCCTTTTTAATTGTACGGTCACCGCTGTCCCCAATAATCCAGACACTGCCTCTCGTGTCTTACCAGTCGGGTGGCCACAACGGGCTCGCCGCGGCCAAACAGTACCGGCGAGTGTGAGGAGGACACCGTGGACGGAGGGATGCACACCTTCAACCAGACACACATGAGGAAGGCTTTCCAGCTGATGAACGACCTGAGGAGGTGTGTGTGTGTGTGTGTGTGTGTGTGTGTGTGTGTGCGTGCTTGCATCACTGACATAAGAAAAAGATGCACCTTTCACATTTTCCTCACTACTTCCATGTTCTTGTGGCCGTACTGCTATGGCCGGTCCCCTACATTGGTGGCATTTTTGGGTGTGTGAGTGAAGAGCCTGTAGTCAGAAATAATGTATTAACACAACAGTCAACCCTGGCTCAGCTGGCTCGGCCCAAGATGGCAGTGCAGTGGTGAATTACCACGGCCTGTTTCGAACCATTAAATTATTTAAAGGAAAAATCCACCACCAAACACTTTAACACTGTTAAAAGCAGCTATTGGGGATGGACCTCGCATTTCTGGGTCCATTTTGCTGTTTGGGGGTATTTTTCTTATTCTGGCGGATAAACGTTGTCTCATTTTGGCCAGACATCGATGACGTAATGTCTCGTCGAGATGTTTCCAGCACAGCTACAATGGATTTTGAAAAGAAATTCAGTTACTGTATCTAAAACATCAACGGTGAACATCAGATTTTGGTGTCAGTCCCTTAGAATCAAAGAGCGAGGGTTTTTTTTACTATTTTTTACTATTTTTGTACTGACGTAACATTTTTGTTCTGACGTTCAATAATCATACAGGGAGAAATCCATTGTAGAAGAGGCAGAGAGACCAATTTCTCCACATTAAACCAGAATGCAATGCAGCTGCAAGACACACTTTTTGAGTTAGGGGCGTGACCCACGTTACTCACTTTCTTGCTTTTGCTGTACTATCACTATTGTTATTACTCTCTCCACCTAGGCTACATGTATAACCCACAGCTGAATGAAAAAAGTTCACACCTGTTCTCTGGAGGTTGTTGAAAGGCATTCTGGATAATGAAGGAAATCACTAACTGAAATCGAAGTAGATGAGGCAGGTTGAGGGAAAGTGGGTACACCAAAAAAAACAACAAATTACAACACTTCATCACAGAATAACTGCTGGAATGCACAGAACATCACAGATCGATGATCCATAATCGAGTATCCAAGGGTGAATTTTGCCTTTTAATTGTCCCAGTGAATCGTAAACCCCCAATTGGATCAACTCTACATATTCTGGAGTAATTTAAAAGTACAACTGTGGCGATTAACTCACTAATTGGCACATTAGCTGCTGGCAGCCTTCCCTGCTCTGTCAAAACTTGGCTTCAGAGACGTTCCCTTTTCCTGGCTCCTTATGTGCATGTTTGGTTTTACATTGCTTATCGTTGTTATGTTGTTTATTGCAGGCACTTGAATAAATACAGTTTTAATCTCTGTCTCTACTTCTCCCTCTGCTGTCCCTCCTCATCCTTCAGTAAAAAGATGCTGTGTGACGTCCAGCTGGTGGCGGGGAGCGTCGAGGTCCCGGCACACCGGGTGGTCCTGGCCTCCTGCAGTCCCTACTTCTGTGCCATGTTCACAGGTACACACACACACACATACAGACACTGTTGTTTGCTGGGCATAGTCTACGGCGTGTGTGTGTGTGTGTGTGTGTATGGGCATGACGCATGTATATTTCTGTTTATGGTGTGTGTGCAGGTGATATGAGCGAGAGCAAAGCCCAGCAGGTGGAGATCAGAGAGGTGGATGGGCGAACGCTGAGGAAACTGGTCGACTACATCTACACAGCTGAGATAGAAGTGACAGAGGACAACGTCCAGGTGAGAGAGAGAGAGAGTGTGTGTTGGACAGCATCTACAAGGAGGAGTGTTTGTGTATGTGTGTGTGTGTGTGGGGGGGGGTGTCCTGGTGAAACAGTGGTCGAAGGCGCATACCATGTAAACGTGACGTCCTGGTAGGGCTGGGCGATATGGTTGAAATCAATATCATGATAATCATAAGGATTTTTCTTGATATCAATATATATCACAATATGGTTCATGTATGCAAACTCACGTTAAATAATCAAATTAATGTTCATCTCATTGAACCGAATGGTAATGTTAGGTGTGATGTCAAACAAAACAGAAATATTCAAATAATATTCCTACCATACCTCATTTTATGAGAGTTTTTAAGTAAAATTTGCTTGTCATCATCAATTTAAACAGCAGAAATGTGTGTCACGATATTAAAATACTGTATCTTCATATAATCACGATATGATTCCACTAAAAGCCGATAAACGATGATATTGAATTATCGCCCAGCCCTACGTCCTGGGTTTGAATCTGGCCCAGGACCTTTGTTGCATGGTGTCCCACTCTCTTTCTCGATCGTTCTTGTCTCTCTCCACTATGTCTAATAAAGACGAAAATGCTACAAAAAAAGAGAGGAGGGAGAAGGGGTTCCTGTTTTTACTTAGTTTTTTCATTTTTCGTGTCACTGTGGTGGCTTTTATCTTTTTTTTTTAACACAAGGCTTCAAAAACACTAGTGTTATATACATGAAGATGATTATTTATTATTATTATTTTTTATTATTATTAGTAGAAATATATCACCAACTGCTCCCCATACCTCCTGCAGGGCTTTCTGTGTGTTAGTGCGGCTGTAGCCCTTTCTCTTTCTGCAGCACTTCCTCTCCTCTGCCTCTCTGCTGGAAGGCTGAGTGGAGTTTTGAGGAAGTAAACAGCTCCTGTGTCTGCCTGGGGACCGGAGCTGCGAAACACTGCCTCGCTTCATTTGTGTCGCACTTTCTCGCCGTCGTACTGTTTGTATAATTGAATCCAAACAGGACTACTGCTCCCAGCCAAAAAAGGATTTGGGCTCCCACAGCACTCGTCCTGTGGCTACACAACTTCCTTGTTGTTGTGGAGGAAACTTTAACTGTCTTGACCTTGTTCTGTGCACAGACCTTGGTCTCTGCTCCCTGGTTTAATCTCAGCCAGAACAAAGTCAGATTACTAACATAACAGGTTGGCGTTAATATATTAACAACCAACCCCAGCAAAATTCATAAGTGGGAAACAATCAGAAGTGGATACAGTGGCTATAAAAAGTTTTCAACCCTTTTTGCACATTTTCTTGCGCTACAACATTAGTTCAAAACATATTTATTTGGGGTTTTTGGGCAAAGTAAGTTTCTATCAAAGTGGATTAGAAATTTATGTGAAAGAGTAAAATTAAAATAACAAAAATCTAAATCATCCCCTCCACTCACTTGAGCTATATTGTATCTCTGGCAAAAACATTTTATAACATTATATTTATTCTTAACCTTTAATTAAGACATTTTGAATACAGCATTGCTTTTCACTGTTCTGTTTTTTGTACTGCTTGTATTTATTCATCATAATAGTTTGTTCTTCTTGAGAGAACATAAATGTTAGTAATCCATTTCTTTTCCATACTACCCACTTTTTGAATCTGTTTGGCAGGTTGAAAGCAACAGCAGCACATGTTTGCATAACCCTACAATTATTTATAGTCTACTTACTTGCTTTTGTTGTTTCAATAGCCTATTTAATTTTTTCTGGTATTTTTATTGCATATTCTTTTATTTCATTTTCCCTGCTGAATCATTTTACTTCTGCTGCTGCAACAACAAACAAATTTCCCCACATTGATGAATAGTTTCATCTTCTCTTATCTTAAATCGGCTGCTCTGTATCTGTCCCTGTTGCATGTGATTTGCTATTTGTTACAAACCTTCGTCTCTTCTATGTCAGCACTCTAATAGCTGAAAAGATCCTGGGTTGATGGAGACAGTTGATAACCACCTTCGTGAAACCAGTTAGCCAGGATTCTGCGGTTTGGTTTTGTGAAGCCAGCGATCGCAAAGATTCCCTGACTGTTGAACTTGCTTTGTTTGTAAGAAAGCACCAGGGTGAACCTGCCTGAGGAGCAAATGTTTCCTACAGCGGACGTGAAAACTGGCCATGGGTGTGAGCCTTGTTTTGCGGTGACTGTACAGGATCCCGGCCTTGTTGACTTCAACGGCATTAACTCTTGATAGCTGGACGGCGCTGGCCCGGGCCGGGAGCCTGACGAGCTGCAGTGGGATGGAGCTGCAGGCAGGAGACTTCCTCTGATTATTAGCACAGGAAGTGTGCATGGAGAGAGACAGGAAATCCTCCCACTGTTAGCAACGTGCCTGCCTGATTGGCTCGTTGTGTGAGTGTTTTTAGTAGTGGCCCATATTCGGTGAAAGACCGCTCCATTTCTTTGAATTGTGTGTGTGTAAGCACTGTGTAAAATATGTGCACTGTGTGTTGTTTTAATAGTGTTTTTAGTGTACAGTATGTGCGCTCTTTGTGCTGCCCTCAACCCTTTATATGTGTGTGTGTGTGTGTGTGTGTGTTGGTGTGTCACAGCTGCTGAAAGCAGAGTCCCAGTCGGCCTAACGCTCTCTGTTAGAAGACATAAGGCTCCAGGGCAGCTGAACGTAGAAAACAGAGACCGTAACAGTGCACACTCACAGGACGAGCGAGTGTGTGTGTGTGTGTGTCAGACAGAGAGAGAGGGAGAGAGAGAGGCACACACAGATACTCTCCTGTCTGTCTCGCTGACCTAGTTAAGCTGCTGTGTACAGATGTAGCAAATGGCACCATTGTCTGTTAGCAGCACACTTTTTCACTTTCAGTCAGTACAATGACTGACTGACTGACTTACTGCCTAGCTGGCTGACAGACTTACTGACTGATTGACTGACTATGATGGACAAACTGACCGGCAGAATGGCTTTTGGCTAGCTTGTTGGCTGGACTGAATGATTGCCTGACTGCTACCTAGCTGTCTGGCTGTGTAATTGCTTGGCAGGTCGGTTGTTTGGCTGATTAATCGACTGACTGGTTAACTAACCAACTAGCTGACAGACTGACTGGCAGAATTGTTGAGGTGATGAGATTTTCACAAGGAGAATGGTTGGCTGGGTAAATGGCTAACCAACTATCTGGCCACAGAGTGCAAAATTAACACCAGACACCGAATGCTCCTAAATCTTTGGCTGTGGATGGCAAATTAATCAACTCTACCAGACACTTTGACAGGCAACTAACTGTTATTCGGAAGTCCTATTCTATATTCGAAAGCTGTTTGGCTGGTGGAAAAATGGAAGTAGCATGTGTCTGGATATGGATTGATTAGCTGAGTTATTTTACCAGTAAAATCCGTTTGGAGTTCAAATTGTCTGTGTGTGTCGTCTTTGCAGGTTCTCCTGCCAGCAGCCAGTCTCCTCCAGCTCATGGACGTTCGTCAGGTTTGTTGTGAGTTCCTGCAGTCGCAGCTTCACCCCTCCAACTGTCTGGGCATCAGGGCCTTCGCCGACCTGCATACCTGCACACAGCTCCTCAACCAGGCCCACGCATACGCCGGTGAGCGTCAGGTCCTAGGTCATTCTTGGCTCTGTGTGTGTGTGTGTGTGTGTGTGTAGCATGAATCTCTCATGCAAGATTCCTTCAGTTCCCTCAGAATTTGTGTTTGCCATCCCTGGAAAATACTGAAAAAATGCAAAAACAAATGCTACATGTCCAGAAAGCGTTTAAAACTTTATGGAAACATGTGTGTGGGGGAAAAAAATTGGTCAAACTGGCTGTTCTGTGCAAAAATGTAACATTTGAACAAAGACTCTGACAGATGTTATGCCTGGTATAGTCATGGAATTTATTAGCCAGAAATGTGTGTGTTTGTGTGTGTGTAACCCTGTGTATTTGTGTTTCCCAGAGCAGCATTTCTGTGAGGTGGTGCAGGGAGAGGAGTTCCTGGGCCTTTCTCTGCAGCAGGTGTGCAGCCTCATCTCCAGTGACAAACTCACCGTGTCCACTGAGGAGAAGGTAAGACACCACATAATACACACACACATACACACACACACGCATCAACAGCAAGAACTATACATCAAACAAATATCAACAGCAGGGACCAAACTTACCAGCCACAGAAAAAATATACCAGCGTGTGGTTGAATTCCTTCCACTTCCTAAGTCCTCATCACACTGAGACACTGTCTGGTTCCATGACTTTGGCAGCAAGCTTATTCCAGAGGGTGACACATCTGTCTGCTGTGTTAGCCAGTCAACAGGAAGAGGCTGAGGGAGCATCTGTGTGTCATCCTGCTGTCAGAGCAGCATCTGTCAAGGCTCAGCCAGACAGAGCCGGAGAGCCTGACGGTGGGACTGGCACACCCTCCATCTACTATATGTGTCAAATGGGCTGCACCTCGACGTTCATTGGTTTCAAGTGGGAAAAAAAATCAAAAGTCACCGCTACATCATTCTGTTGCAGATGCATTGCGATGCAAGCGTGTCAGGTCCTGGTTTGATTTTACTTAGGCGGAAATTCAGCTGAAATTTGATTTGCCCCATTTTTTGCGAGCTCCCTGATGTTTTCATGATAAAACAATTAGACAGTGGAAATTTATGTGTTAATCAATAAGCACGTCTGATCACTTTCGTCTCTATGTTGTAGCCATAAAACAGCACATAGAACTCTGCACATAATTTTGTGGCAACATACACATTACATGTTGTCATGGCATTAGAAATATGGAGTGGCAGCAGCCTAAAGGTTGAGGAAGCTTTTTGGCTTGTGGTCAGAAGGAGGCTAGTTTGACTTCCTGGACCAGGTGGGAGGCTGTGAGGCGTCGGTGTGTAGTGCTGATTGAGCTGCTCCACAGACCAATAGGAAAAGAGTGGAGTTGAGTGTGTGTAACTGACCCAATGTGAAGCAGAGGGTTACTGAAAGTGAGCATTGTGTTCAGCAAAACCTTCCTTGGATAAATAAAGGTGGAAAACAACAGTGCACCACCTCCAGTGTGCTGCCGTCCTGCTGGGACCAGTCTGGGAGAAATCCATATTGGTATTTCAATATGAAAGAACACAATATCTACAGCACAAAAGATGCAGCTCACACAATCAGTGAGTTATTCAATTCACACAATTGGGTGAATTAAATAGTGAGGCTGTTGCTGGTGGAGGTGTCTAGAAATACTGCGTGAGTTGAGGACATGGGCCATCAGATTCAATGAAAGCCAGGATAATACTGTATTTTTACTGTCACAGCAGATAATTGTATTCTTGCAGTCTACCATTGTAGTAGGGATACTGACATTGACAAATCAAAATATTAGAGTAGAAGTAGGGCAAGGAACAGGACTTGGTATTCAGAAGTCTGAGCCTGTTTTAACACTTTGTTCTCTCTGTGTGTCTTTTTTTTTTTGTCTCTCTCCCTCTTTGTCTCTTTCTCTGAGTCTCTCTCCCCTTTCGTTTCCCCCCTCCCCTGCTGTCTGTTTGATTCTCCTTCTCTGTCTGTCTGCCAGGTGTTTGAGGCAATGATATTGTGGATCAAACATGATAAAGCGGCTCGTCTGGAGTACATGCCCAAACTGATGGAGCACGTCAGACTGCCGCTACTGTCCAGGGATTACCTGGTGCAGGTAAGGAACGTCTCTGCTTTCTCTTCTCTTGTCATCTCTCTCTTTGCTTTTCTATTCTATTTTTTGTTGCTCTGGTGTATTCTGTTCTGCTCTTCTCTACACTGAACTTCTCTTCTTTCAAATTTTACATGTAGATCTGTGTGATGGAGTTTATTATTTAAGACCTGTTAAAGTCTTGAATTGAGTTAACTCAATTTCAGAGACACCCTGCTGCCGCTGTAAATTATTAGAATACGAATGACTGGATCTATATGTAGTGGACAGCGTTTCTCACAGATTGACAGTTTACTTTGGCAGCAGGGTGGGAGCGCTGCATCGTTGTTTAATTTACATCTTATATTTTTTTGCAGACACATAAGTCTCTCACTCTACTATAAACTATTAGGCTCGCAGTAGTTAATTTGCAACTGCTACATTAGCTGATACTCCCATCTACTTTGGAAAAGACAGTATACCATACAGTAAATTGTATGTGTTGACCTAATAAAATGTTGGTCTCTTGTACACTGACGGGAAATGCCAAGGTTGAACGCCAGCTTAATGCATCACAGCACCTGAAATGAATCTAAAACAAAAATCTGTGCATTGTATCGTTTATTGTATATTTGGCACTGTAGGTGAAGTCCTGTTGCACCATGTGTGCTTGTATCTACCTATGATACGATAAATAGTTGTCAATATGTCCCTTCACCAAAGTTACCAATTATTTTATTGTAATTCTGAAATCTGGTTGCTGTTTCAGATTGTGGAGGAAGAGGCTTTGATAAAGAACAACAACACCTGTAAGGATTTTCTAATAGAAGCCATGAAGTACCACCTACTGCCGGCCGACCAGCGCCACCTCATCAAGACAGACAGGACCCGACCACGCACTCCTATTAGCATCCCCAAGGTACACACACACACACACACACACACACACACACATACACCATCACCACACACTGTCACAAGCATATCCAAGATGCACACACACAAACGCGCGCACACTCCGGTTCTTCCTCAAAGCAGACGGTATCAAGATATGCGGACCTGTCAGCCTATCCAAGATTTACACACAGCACTTCCACCTCAAAAAGACAGAATCAGGTCACACACTCACACACACACACACAAACACAGTCACACACACTGCTATATACACATGTGCATGAACACACAGCTATGCATAACTTTTTATTTTCTCTGTTGTGAATTCACTTCCTTCAACTCACTTTTTTATTTCAAGTCACTAACCTTGTGTGTGTGTGTGTGTGTGTGTGTGTGTGTGTGTGTGTGTGTGTGTGTGTGTGTGTGTGTGTGTGTGTGTGTGTGTGTGTGTGTGTGTGTGTGTGTGTGTGTGTGTGTGTGTGTGTGTGTGTGTGTGTGTGTGTGTGTGTGTGTGTGTGTGTGTGTTTAGGTGATGATTGTGGTGGGAGGCCAGGCTCCTAAGGCGATCCGCAGTGTGGAGTGTTACGACTTCCAGGAAGACCGCTGGTACCAAGTAGCCGACCTGCCTTCCAGACGCTGCCGGGCAGGTGTGTGTGTGTGTGTGTGTGTATGTAGTTAGGTAGGTCCAATGTCCAGGAAGACAGGTGTTACCAAGTAGCCTTGATAATGTAGTAACTTGTCAAAATGAAATAAATTGTCCTTCTAAATGAGTCGAAAAATGTAACAAATTGCCATAAAAATATCCTCAAACTGATCTTCTAATATTGTTTTTTCCTGATAATTTAATGTTTTTTCAGTTTTGCAGTTGCAAAATATCAGTATCAGTAACGGCCTTCAAAAACACACTAGTCAAACCTAATTTCCAACCCATTTACAGACATTTTGACACATTTTGACACATTATCACATTACCCGGCTGTTACTACACTATCAGACACTTCAAGCCTGTCGTTCTGTGTGTCTCCCCAGGTGTGGTGTCCATGGCGGGCCGGGTGTTTGCGGTGGGGGGGTTCAACAGCTCGCTGCGGGAGCGAACGGTGGACATGTACGACGGAGTGAGGGACCAGTGGAGCGCCGCGTCCAGCATGCAGGAGAGACGCAGCACACTGGGAGCTGCTGTGCTGGCCGATCTACTGTACGCTGTGGGGGGCTTCAACGGAAGCATAGGTACACACTCACACACACACACACACACACACACACACACACACACACACACACACACACACCATAGGGCTGCACGTACAGCTAAAATGGTTATCATCCTAATTTTAAGAGGGAGTGCTCCTGCCAGGACACAGCACAACCTTGAGCATGTTATTACTTTTTTTACAACATTTACAATGTTTTTACAGTAATATCAAACATTAAACAAAGATACAAAATGTGGGATTTTCATTTAATATATTTTTTTTTTGGTCCACCACCAATAAAACCTTCCTCTGCTCATTGCTGCTATTTTTTAACTGTTCCTTCTTTGAACCAAAGTTACTCTAAGAATGATTTTGTAGTGATATTAACTTAAAAAGTGAACCTAAAAAGCTCGTTTTTGATATATTCTCATTACACAATGACTAGAAACAGGCACAATAGTGAACAACCAAACGTGTTTTTGTTTTTTGAAGAATCATCTTAATTACTCGTGTGGCGTAGTTGACAATCATATTGCAGAGGGACAGTTGGCATGCCTTGTATTAAACACACACTAAAATCTTCAAATCCACTCAAGAAATGTCTGGAAATACAATGAAATGGAAGTGGAAAATGTGTAAGGCCCCTGTTCTGGTGCACGGCATCTTCTTTTTTTTTACACAACCAGGAGAGGATTTACTGAGCTCCACCTGGCCTTACATTCATACGGTTACACAGATTCACACCTGGAAGCCTCCCAGTACAGCCACAGCCTCCTACTGAGCAGGGGTTATTAGGGGTTAAGTGGCTTGGTTTGTTGAGGGAGGGGAAAGAGTTACTCGCTCACTTTCCTGCCCACTTTTCCCAGCTGGTTCTCCTAGCTGGCTGTTTGCTCTCTCAGTCACTCTGACTGGAGGGTGAACGGTCTATAATTGCATGCAGCAGGACAGTGTGGAGGTGGTAACCGCCTGCTGCACCGTTAACAGTAAACACAAAGAGACACGGGAGCCGTTTGCCTGTCCTCCTTCAGTGCTCCTGCCAACTGGACACACACTGTTAGTTCACACACACAGAACGATGCAGAGACACACACTCAGTCTTTGTCACACCCTTTGTTTGATGTTCTTCTTTACCTTTCTATTCTTATTTTCTTTTACCTTTCTCTCCCATTTTATCTGTTTTCCTCTGAATCTCTCTTTCTATATCTCTGTCTGTCTCTATCTCTCTTTCTCCCTCTCTGTCTCTATGTCTCTGTCTCTGCCTCTCTCTCTCTCTCTCTCTCTCCCAGGTCTATCTACAGTTGAAGCCTACAGTTATAAGACCAATGAGTGGATGTATGTAGCCTCTATGAACACCCGACGCAGCAGTGTGGGAGTCGGGGTTGTCGACGGTAAGACAGAAGTGTGTGTGTGTGTGTGTGTGTGTTTGTGTGTGTGAGACCTGGGTTACACTGTGTATGCAAGTAATGCTTTTGCTGTGACTACCATTTAAATAATCAGTCAGTGTAAAGTAGATTAAATGTCAATCAGTTTAAAGTAGATTAAATTTCGATCAATTTAAAGTAGATTAAATTGACTTTAAAAGAGTCTGAACTTTGTGGCACTCGTATTGACCTTTTATAACGTGTGTGTGTGTGTGTGTGTGTGTGTGTGTGTGTGTGTTGCAGGTAAGCTCTATGCAGTGGGAGGTTATGACGGGGCGTCCCGTCAGTGTCTCAGCACGGTGGAAGAATACGACCCGGTCAGCGACCACTGGTGCTACGTAGCTGACATGAGCACACGGCGCAGTGGGGCAGGTACGAACACACACACACACTCTCACATACACTTACACACTGTACACACATACACACCGTGCAGCAGAAAAATACAATCTTGTTTTGTAGCTAGTGGTTTTACATAAATTATATGAGCATAAGGCAGTGGTTCTCAGCATGGGGTCCAGGGACCACTAGGGCTCCTTGAGGGGGTTCCAGGGGGTCCCCAGCAAATTGATGAATTGTTAAATTTCACCATTATTTTATTTACAAGAAGTTAACACAATTAGAGAATGTAGAAGAATGACTGTTTTGATCATAGTTTCTCTGTTATCTCTCTACCTACAATACAGATAGTCATGGAATTCTGGACAAAATCATATCTGACAATAAAAATATTTTCAGATCTCATCAAATGGGGGTCCATGGCTCTAATGTGGACTAAATTAGGGGTCCTTGATATGAAAAAGGTTGAGAATCACTGGCATAAGATACTACCCTGATTTATTGGATGTACCCTTGTAAATGCTGTTTTTTTACATGATCATATGATTGAGCCAACAATTTCCTATGCAGCAACAGCACCGCCTTGTGGACTTTCACTGCACTGGCTTTGTACTTGTGTCTGTGTGAAATGTATGTGCGTGAAGTCTCATGTCTGCTTTACACAGACAGTGAACAGAAGCAAACTTATTGTCCCACAGTGGAAATATTGTTTGTCAAGTGTGATGTAAAACGGCACAGACAGATACTAGAAACACCACAACAGTACAGTAGTGTTTTCAGTTCTATTTCAATCCCACCGAGAAAGATTGGATTCAATACCAAATTTCATAAATGTCCAGTACTTTAACGAAATGTGTTCTGCAAGCTGAAATTCCATTCTTCTGCATCACCTCCAGATGGAGTATATGTGTGGATTGGAATAGTTAAAAGAAGTAGAAGGAGTATTGGAATAGACAGAGAGACAGTCTGGTTCTTTACAGCAGACTGCTGCAGTCAGCGCAAAACTCAACCGAGTCAAACTGCGAAAAACATGGAAATGGCTTTAAAAAATCCACTATTTCTTGAACTGAATTCCAGTCTGTGAACTGTGAAATATGGAACTATTTTGCTTACAGAGCCGACAAAGACAGGCCCAACAGATATCAAAACCACTGATTTTGCCATGGTATTATAGTTTAAGATATTAAACTCAGTCAAAGTTATGATATTGTGACAACACAACAATACAGTTATCAGTGCTCACACTTGTGCCTCAGTGTTTGTGTCTTTCTGCCCCTCTCTGTTGGTCCAGGTGTGGGTGTGTTGGCTGGTCAGCTGTACGCAGCAGGAGGTCATGACGGCCCTCTGGTGAGGAAGAGTGTGGAGGTGTACGACCCACAGACCAACACCTGGAGGCTGGTGTGTGACATGAACATGTGCCGACGCAACGCAGGTCAGAAAACACCCGAAAAAACACGCAGACAGACACTCAGCGTCCACTTTATCAGGCACACCTTCCATTTTACACAAACAGCTCCTTCCTCCAGACGGTGAGGTTTTGAAAAGCTTGGGAATTGCACAAATCTGGAATATTATGAGGAAAATAACATAAAAGTATGTATTTTTATAACCATAATCTTATTGTTATGCCCTTGTTGACAGATATATTGCCCAGTGGCTTTCAGTATATATCACAATGAACACTAGGGCTGCACGATATATCGTTTCAGCATCGTCATCGCGATGTGCGCATGCGCAATAGTCACATCGCAGGATGTGCGATGTCAAGTAAGGCAAATTAACTCAAACACCTCATGCTATGACTTTTTTGCTGCTTGATACAAAAGGAAAACTCGCACGGTTCTCATTTTCCATGACTAATCTACAAGAGAAGTCTGTCTGATATATCATAATTTACTCCGATTTAAGGGTTCGTTATAAGAGTATCTTTAACGAGTATGTTATCTTTCCAGCTTTCGCGGCTCCGAACTGTAGTTGGGAAGCCTCTGGTGTTGTGCTAGCCTATTTTAGTTAAGCCTGGCTCGTAGCTGGTAACAAGCCCACCCACAAGGCCACCTTCTTAAAGGGGCAAGGCTTGATAGAGCTATTCAAGTCATTTGGTGAAAATTCCTGTATTTTTTTATATCGCAATATATATCGCAGAAAAAAAAATATTGCAATGTCAGTTTTTTCCAATATCGTGCAGCCTTAATGAACACTGACCTGAATTATCAAAACCATAAAATTCAGAAAAAGGTCTAGATAGTATGGAGTTTTGGGTATATGGAGAATGTATAGGAACACTATGATGGTGTGTACAGTATGTGTGTAACTTTCCCCTCCAGGTGTTTGTGCCATCAACGGGCTGCTGTACGTGATTGGAGGAGACGACGGCTCCTGTAACCTCTCCTCTGTAGAGTTTTACAACCCGGCCACAGACAAGTGGAGCCTCATTCCCACCAACATGAGCAACGGACGCAGCTACGCCGGTAAGACTCACACCGACCAGCTGAGCCACTGGAGACACTTCTACACCACACAGAGAATGATATCTGAAAGTGTCTCAGTCCTAAAGGCTTGCTCTGTTACTTTTTCCTGGCTTCCCACACTCCTGAAAACTTGGAAAAGTAATGGAGTTTTAAAATAGTATCTTCCAATAGTATCTTCCCTTATATGTCCTGTCATATTATGCTCCATGAGCATTGGTACAATTCCAATTTGCATTTTGTCTTTATTGTATGTTTTGAATTGTATTGTTTTCTTTTTGTAGCTCTTATTGTGGCTCATGAAAATTTCCAATAAAAATAGCAATCATAAAAAAATAAAGAATAAAGGGATAATAATAATAATAATAATATATAATAATATATAATAATAAAGGGAGAAAAGTTTTGTGTTAGTATTTGTGAAGTTCTTTTTTTTTTTTTCTTGACTGCTGTCAAATGTGGCTCCAAAACAGTTTAGACTTTTGGAGGAAAATATTGTTGGTTAAATTGTTGTTAAAATAATAGTATAATTCTTGATTATATTCCTATTGCTTGAAATTAGTGTAGTTGATGGTTACTTTTTAATTCAGTCTCATTAAAATTTGGTCATGGAAATTTGAAAAGGGTCATGGAAAAGTTTTGGAATTTCGTCAGTGAGAAGGTGTGGGAACTCTGTTTACCTGTCTGTTTATATATCTGTCTATATCCATCTGTCACTCTGTCTAACTGTCTCTCTCTCCATCTCTCTCTCTCTCTCACTCCATCTTACAGGAGTGGCAGTGATTGACAAGCCGTTATGACTAAAGGCCCCCCACAGCGCCGGCTCTACTGCGGCAGCCAGACTCACCGAGGCACACACTGACGTCTGAACAGCCAAACGGACAAGTAATGTCTGAAATAAACACTGGCCAAATGGACAGAACGCTCTCAATCCTCCGCTGACGCAGTCGAGGACGGAGCTTGAGGGGTTTCTGGCACAAACCCAACGTTGATTTAGCTGCTATCTCCAAGCCATTTCCATTTAGAACCCGGCGAAATCCTGACTAGCAAGGACAATTTTGCACTAGCCCCCGGGCTGAGACGGGGCAGCGGGCTTGTAAAATCTCTGTTCTCAGATAGAATGTTTTCAGATGCCAAGGGACGCAACGAGCAGCTGTATCAGCTGACATAAAGTCCACCAGGATACAGACATGGGGAACACTTCAGGTCAGTTGGAGGGAGCTGACCTGCACTGGCCAAACGGAGCAGAACACTTCCAAATGCTGATGGCGCTGTTCACCTCTGCTCTCTGATGCTCACTGGAAGACAAGTTATCAAACTTGAGGGAGCTGAACTGAACCGTTTTAAACAGCTACCAGCCTCACCGCTTGTCCATTTAAGCAGACTGGTTGCTAGCTGCAGCGCTAATAGTCAGGAAATGTTGTAACGCTAGCATGTGATTGGCTACTGGCAGCAGCATCATCTCTTGCGGACAGGGTTTCCCTGCTAACGAATGAGGAAACCACGGTGTGCCGTGGAAGCCAAATTGCCAGACTTGCCATGGTTCACGGAGCATGAACAGGCTTCCGGACTAGTTGCTCAACTTGATTTTGGTGCGGATGCAACATTATTTGACACACAATGATTAACTTTGAGAACTCGACCAAGTCGTTGACTGATTCAAACGCCAACTCTCAGCAGTTTCAGCCTGGTGAAACTGGGCTCTTTGGAGAGCTGTGGCGTGACAGAAGCACTATGAGGTTAGCGATATGCCACAGCTGCCAGAGAGCGCTGGTTCTCAACCCGGGGGCCCGGATGGTGGGGGGCGCAAGATGATTCTGGTGGTTACAAAATTATTTAAACGAATGTAGAAAAAATCTATAATATGCAAATTTACTATCATATTTAATATTTTTTAGATAAATGTTGTTTTTTGTGAAATGGTGAATATTTGCGGCTTCTAGGCTTCTCTTAATACATGATCACGTACAATAGAGTAAAAAGGTAAATCACAGACGAACCATTGAAGCCCCAGTTCACCGTTCTGCGCTCTCTGGGCATCCTCATGATTTTTTTTACTGCTTGCGAAGCCCCTCAGAGGTTGAGAACCACTGCCATGGCGTCAGTCGACAGGGGATTTGATGATTCTGCTGTGGACACACTACTGATGCACTGTACACACGTCATGCACTGACTGATACGAACCGGCAGGCTGGCTGTCTGCCACACTGACCATCTGACTGACTGATCTGCCCGGTGGCCGTCTGCCCGTCTCTCCGACCGACCGACCGACCGACCGGCCGACCGGCTTTCTGTCTGCCAGACGGACTGGATCACTGACCTGCTGTCAGTCAGACGGTTACTTAACGGTCTGTCTCCATTACTAATCTGACTCGACTCACTTACTAGGCCAATAGTCTCATCAGAATCTGTAAAAATGTGCCAGTTGTAATGATCAGAATCATAACGTGGGCCAATAAGCTGGTGAGGTAGACCTCGCCTATGATACTAACTTTGAATGACAGCGATGAAGTAGCGTTGTGTTTTTTTTAAATCTCTGAATAACAAACTGATCCGTTCATTGTCCAAGCGAGTGTCTCGATGCACTGTAGAAACTCAACTGTAAAATAACATGGAAGGTGCAGGGATAGGACTTTTTTTTTTTTTCAGTGTTTTGGGTCGCAACTTCGCTTCATCTCAAATGGAAGTTTCCTGCTTTTTTGTTTCGGACTTGTGCTCTGCTCACATCCCTTTAAGGTGGATGTTTTAGACGTAGTTGTTTAGGTGACTGACTGTTGGTGCCATAGCTTTGGTTCTATGAAGAAAAGATTTATAGATGCTTTCTTATGAAAGCCGTGCTGAGCCAATCTCGCCTCTCGTCTGCCCGCGATCTTGCAAACTTATGCAGTAAATTGTCATTTTGAAGCCTTCTGACAAAGAATCGTACGCTAGGTTTTAAGTTTTCAGATGGATGGTGTTTTCCAAATCCGATTTCTTTGGAATTGTGTAGATTTGCGTGTTGCAAACCAATTGGTATCATGAGTTCTTGAATGGAAAGGTGCGTAGGAGATCACCTGGTTTGTGAAGGTTGGGGTTGTGTACATTCATAGTTACAGGCAGAGCTTGTGTACTTTTAGATGATTATACACTATTCACGCCTCAAATGATTTGGATTAACTGTAGAAATTAGTACATTAGTGTAAACATTTTCAAAACAGACTAAACAGACTTGTGGTTCTTTGTCTAAAGTTGTCAAATTATGCATTTAGCACTTTGGGATATTTTGTATGAAGTTGTCTTCCTGTCTCATCACCAAAAGGCTGCTGTCTCCTGAAGGGACAGAATGACATGAACAGGGATTTTCCTTTAAGGACGCTGACGGCACAATGGACTCTGATTTATTTTTGACTCAGAACTGAGCAGCACATCCTCCGTCAGGGTTTAAGGTCGCAGAGTTTAACTCGTCTTCTGCTCAGTGTGAACCAGATTCACAGTGGCTTCTTTGTACAAATGTAACAAGGTGGTCGGTTGGACAGGAACATGAACAGTCGGCCCTAACATTTTCCCTCAAGTCTGCAGTTAACAAGGAGGAAGAATTCAGTAATTGGTGCTCCTTCAAATCGGCCCTTGAATGTACCAAGTTGTAGCGGCACTTCACCTTTCGGGATCTGTGTGATCCTTGTCTGAACACAGAGTGAGACACAGCAGAGCATACAAGAGGGAATATGAGCTCAAAGATGCTTTAGAGACACAAAGTCCAAGTCTAGGAACGTTTTACATGTTAAAAGCCTTTAATTTTTGAAGGGCCGAGACATTATAATAGCTACATATATCTGCTCACGCCTTCATCATAAGAACTTTCTAAATGTAAAACAGTAGCAGATAAGGCTAAGTGTAATGTATTTATTTCATTGTAATGAGGCTTAACATATTTCTGATAATATTTTAGTGCACCATTGGTTGTCTCTTTATTTGAAATCTCAAGCTTTTCCTGTGTTTACTTAACTAAATGTTGACAGCCACTGGCAGTGTTAAAATGACAGTATCATTTAGCCACATTTCAAAACTACTACTACTACTACTACTACTACTACTACTAAAACTACTACTACTACTACTACTACTACTAAACTACGAGTTGCTGTAAACCTAATAACACATTTTTTAACTCAACTTCATTTCAAACTCAATTTTCAAGTCCATCTATGAATCTAAAACAAGTTTATCAAATTTTAGTAACATGCAAAAATAACTACAACAACGAAGCCAATAATAGCTCATTTAAACAGAATCCACACTGGTCTGACGTATATCTTAGCTAATGAAATGTATAACTATAAGCAGAATTATGTTTCTAGTCATGTAAAAATATTTAACACTACATGCAGTTTTTTACAGTGAAATTTTACTGGGTTGTAGAGAGAAAAAAACAAGTAGTTGAAAAATATAAATCATGGAAGAAAAACATTTTACACATGTTCTGTGGAAACAAATATGTATATAAAACAAAAAACAAATAGTTCTTTATTTACCTCAAGGTAACTCAAGCACCTCGCTGACAAAATGATAAGACTCCCTGTGTATTAGAAATATTGAATTATTAACTTCAGGTGATGATCAATACTCATAACACTCTGAAAAATAATAACATTATTGTAGTGCGTTACTAAGCAACACTAATCCTGATATCAGTTACCCATCAACGTATCAGTATATCATATTTCAGCCAGATCGATCTGGTCTTTCAAAGCCTTTTCATACCAATGACAATTTTTCATGCAATAAACTAGAACAGCATTAAAATAAAAAATGTTTCTTTATAAAAAATACTAATTTGGAACCAACTCGTTTTTTTCTTTCTCCTTGAATTGAGTGGAAATCCAGTTCTCTTCTCTGCGTTTGCATCATGGTGACATGTTTGCGCCACACATCATCTCTGTCCTGGTGTGAAACCGGTGTTGAACTCTGTTGACCCCGGCTGAGTTTGAACTCTGACCTCGGTTGTTCTGCTGTTCTCCTGATGTGAGGATGTTGACAGAGTTGCTGCTTATTTCTGAGTTGAACAAGTTGATGAACTGCGCAATCTGTTCTGTGGGGAAACTAGTGATTTGTACGTCGCTGCTGTCAGACGTCAACCTCGTATCTCCTGAAGTGAGTTTCTCAAGAATGCAGAAAAACAATATTTTTTGTCCTAATGCTGCCCATTATTTCTGTTCAATGGTTTTTGAATGGGTCTCTTTGCCTCCAGGCTCATGGACTGAACATGACTGAAGCACATAAATAATCCTGTGACCGTTTCATTTCACATAGAAAACACAGATATTGGAGTTACTTGGTTTTCACACGACAGCCGTGATTTTCATTTGCCAATTCTTGCAAAAACAATGTTTGAATATTTAATGTCGAACACTTAATTTGTCATATCTTGCAGTAGTTAGAACTTCTTCTAATGTATTTCAAGCCTCTCTCAAGTCACATGAAGCACATCTGAAATCATGATCAGAGCGTCATTCAAAATCTATTTTTACCTGGGTCCCACTCAGAGTAATGCTGAAGTATGCAAGACGATAGTAGGCAACTTGTATAGAAATGTTGTGTGATATAATCTTGTATATTGAATATCATTATCAGTAAGGTCAGTGAGATGTTTTCTAAAGGTTTCCCTCTATTGTGGATATTAAATTATAGAGAAAAAAAAAGGAATGTTTTTAATGATTCAGTGATGTTTTGGGTCTTTATTCTATTGTTTTTTAATGATTCAGTGATGTTTTGGGTCTTTATTCTATTGTCTTCAGTTATTTGAGTTCAGTGTTGAGTCATTTTACAGCAGCAGTGACCCAGAGATTATAGAAGTCGGCTTGTGGTCACCAGTAAGTTACTTTAAAAATGTATTCAGTTATGTAATCCAAGGCATTACCCAATCTATTTTAATAACTCTCAGTTCCTTTGCAATATTTCAGGCATAAACAATGAAGAAAAAAGGCTTTTGCACACCTTTTTAAAGGTGATAGTCGAGTAGGAAAAACCAACTAACTGTGAAGAGATGAACAATTCCCACACACTATACTTTTATTTCAATGCAACATTTCTG
This sequence comes from Centroberyx affinis, assembly GCF_046629955.1. Taxonomy (NCBI): domain Eukaryota; kingdom Metazoa; phylum Chordata; class Actinopteri; order Beryciformes; family Berycidae; genus Centroberyx; species Centroberyx affinis. The sequence continues at coordinate 2,920 of NW_027280193.1, read as the reverse complement.
TCACAAGACCCAAAAAATGTATATGTATTGAAAGTATAGATAGTGTGTGGGAATTGTTTATCTAGTCACAATATTTGAGGTATAAAAGTACTGATAAGAAAAAGTGAAAAAATAAAGTTAGTGAAATTTATTTCAGGTTTGCATTCAAACTTTTCAATGACTGTCAAGGTATTGGTTGGTGAAATTCAAGGACTTAAAATTGGCATATTTTGGGGAAATACATGACATCAAAATTAGACATCACAGAGGCCTAATTTTTTTTTAGTCCTCAGTCTGCGAGTTTCCTTTCCAGCCAAACACTCCACCAGACCTATTTCTCCATTTAGCTCATCTTCAGTTACAGAGAGAGGAAGTAACCAGTGAAATGTAATGTTTGGTTGGAGTGGAAACCTCTGTACTGTTGGACCTGGAAGACACACGGCTGGAGAAGAACGGTGTTAGAGAACAAGGAAAGAGGTTTCAGGTGGAAACTGACCACTGACCACTGACCACTAGAGGGCGCTGGGTACCAGTCTGCTGTGAACCAAAGGCAGAAACTACATAAGACCAAAACATGATGAAACTGAGAAAAATGACTTCATTATCTCCTGTCCTGGCAAAAGTATTCTTGGTGCAGCAGTGGATAATATCTATTGTTTAGTAGCAACTAGGGGTCTACTTTATGTTCAAATTGAATTTAAACTTGAGTCATGACATTTGACTTTTGAAAAAGAAAAAAAAATTGTTACTGCTGATTATAGGACAGTACTGTCCACAAGATAAATACACAAACTATATCTTTCATTAGCAGTGTGCTTGCTGAAACAAGTCCATATTCGTCCATAGCAAACTATATTGTACCTACTATATTATACAATATTATTCTTACACTTGTCAGACATACACTTGTATGTCTTTAAGAGGTAATACTTTGTAGAAAAAAAAAATTGTTGAAATAGTTGGCCAAAACATCATACATTAAGAAAATCAGCACTGATGAGGGGTCAAAATTAGTTTGAGTTTAGTATTCGTGTTTGTTTTTTAAGGTTAGGGTTGTTTGTTTTTTAATGTCAATATATTCTGTCAATATATGACTCAAGAACCAAGAGGTGAGCTTGTAAATTTACAATCTTTTATTTTCATTTGTAAATGTACGTTATTACTTCTATTTTATTGTCATCATTTTGTAAATGAAGAAACAACAAAAAAGCATTCACAAAGTAAGAAAACATTTATAGATGCATACAGACATACAGTACATTATATCTATGTGATAAAGCACAGTATCACATGTAGACTGAGCTCGAGGAAAGCACTCTGGCCGAAGGAATTTATAGGAAAATTCAGCATCAAAAATGTCCTGAAACGTTTTTCAATGATCTTCTGTGGTGTTAGGGGGGAAATCACACCGTTACTGTAACTGGAGTTTGTAATTTTAACCGGAAATTCAACAGAATCCAGTTGAAACTCAGTTTTCTTCAAATCTCAGCTCCAAGCCTGCTCAGTTACTCACACAAATCAAGGCTGAATTTCCTAAATTCATTTTAACACCAAGATCGTCTGTCCATTGATTTATAATGGACTTTAGAGTATCTTTGTGCTAAAACCCTTTCACAGAAATTATAGGCTTTTTTTTGTTGCTGTTGCAGTGAAAAACTCATTTTGAGGAGTGACCTTTGACCTCTGAAACATCTTTGACAGCGGTTTCTGCTTTGAACTCCAGGCTGTAGGTCTGTGAAAACAACCATGCGTGTTGGATGGGTGAATGTGTGACGGACCACACTATACGTATTAATCACATTAATTTTACCAGTCTGTTGCAGGCATAACGCAAAAAAAAGTCTAGTGTGTTTGCTTGTTTTAAAGTTAGGTGTTGTAAGGAAAAAAGGAGCCAAACAAGTCAACTATTCACCTTACATAGAAAGCGTATTAACCTTCTCCATTAGGCTACTTGTTGGTTCCATTCCCGGGCCATACAGAACAGAAAACGGCTACTCGGATCATACATGACCCCACCCACGCTGCCCTGGATGCAGGACTCAGAGGAGGGCGACCTCTGTACCAGAGGCTGTCCACCGTCTGAACTCTGACTCCACCTTACCCCGTCCCCACTTATGAGACTATGGAAGCCCATTTCCGCTAGTGTGATGAAAAAAAAAAAAAGATCCTGTAAGCCATTATACTGAGAAACTTTCTCAAAATAATGAGAAACTTTCTCAAAAGAATGACTTGGTATCTCAAAATAATGAGTATCTCAAATAATGAGTTAGTATCTCAAAATAATGAGTTAGTATCTCAAAATAATGAGTTAGTATCTCAAAATAATGAGTTAGTATCTCAAAGATACTAACTCATTATTTTGAGAAAGTTTCTCATGAAACTCAGTTATACTAGTTATACTAACTAGAACAGTGGTAAAAACACACCTGAGTTCTGAGGTCCAAGCTGATTTCTCCTGTGTGTGTGTGTGTGTGTGTGTGTGTGCGGCAGCCATGTGTCCTGTAAAAGACACTGAAACACAACCCAGTCTGGATAGGAGGGGCAGCTAAATGTGTGTGTGTCAGGCTGCTAGATTGAAAACAACAGAACAATATATAAATTAAACATTAATCAATGTAACTTGAATGCACACACACACAGAGTCTGATCCCACCCAACATCACCGAGACCGGATACTGGATACTGTAGAACCTCCACGCAAATTTTTATTATTGCTTCTTCTTCATGGCACAAATAATAGAAAGAAACAATACATCATATGTTATTCGTACTATTATGTTCTCTTTTTGCCATGCAAGCTTTACTACAGTACTGCATCTATATTAGCTTATATTACACAGAACAACAGAACAAAACAAAAAGAACAAAGCAGGTTTATGTCTGATTAGCCAACACAGTGCCAGACTAACTACTACGGCTGTTTTTACAGGTGTTTAGTGAG